>NW_018225522.1:0-29233 GCF_001263595.1 Phalaenopsis equestris | reverse complement strand
ATCAATTATTATTTTATATATATATATATATATATAACCAAAAATTAAAGAAATATATATAAATATATATTTAAGAGTATTTTTAAGAAATTTTTCTTTGATTATTATATTTGTTTATACCAAATATTTGATCTGAAGGTTTAATACCTTACGATTCAAAAAACGTACTATTAGAAAAATTCAAAAATAACAAAAAGAAATTAAAATTTTGAACAAAATGATGAATAACTTAGATAATCAAATAAATGAAAAGCGACAAAGACCTTTAAAAGTTTATGCTAATCCAACGGCAGATGAACTTTACTTAACTATTCAAAATCCTGTTGATCCTGTTATTTCATTTGAGCTTAAACCTGCTATTATCTAAAAAGTACAAAATAATCAATTTGGAGGAACACTTAATGAAGATTCTAACTTAGGTCTCGCTAGTTATCTTGAAATATGTGCTACTTTTAGATATGATGGAGTGTCTAACGATGTTGTTAGGCTTAGAATTTTTTTTCAATTAAGGGATAATGCTAAAGCTTTGTTAAATTCATTAGCGCCTCAATCTATCAGAACTTGGGGAGAACTATCACATAAAAGCTTGGCTAAATATTTTCCACCCTTAAAAACTGCTAAACTTAGAAACGATATTACAATTTTTTGTCAGTTTGAAGGGGATTCGATATATGAAGTCTGGGAAAGATTTAAGGATCTCCTTACAAAATATCCACAACATGCTTTACCAGATTGGAAAATAATTTAAAATTTTTACAATGGATTAGCAGGATCACTTAGTTCTATTATAGATGCTACTGCAGGAAGACCTCTAATATCAACACCTTTTGATGAAGCATACTCTTTAATAGAAGAAAAGGCTACTAACAAATTTCAATGGCCCTCTGAACTGGTAAATCCTAAGAGAGTAGCTAGTATTCATGACTCTGATGCAATGTCTATTTTAGCATCTCAAATTGCTGCTATATTGAAAAGATTGATCAAATAAGAGTGAATTATTCTCAAATACCACCAGTATAGGAGAAAAATTCGCTATGACAGATAATTGATACTCAATAATCTTATGAAACTTTGAATGCTATTAATAATCAAAATAACAATCCCTATTCTTATTATTACAACCCTGGATGGAAAAATCACCCTAATTTTAGTTGGAATAATTATAACAATTCAATGAAACCCTTAGGAAATTTAAATAATCAAGGAAATCCTAATTATCGACCTTATTTTCCTCCTAGATTTAACTCTAACCCTAACCCACAAGTTAAGGAAAAGAAGTTGATGATGGAAGAGGTAATGTTAAATATGGGAAATCAAATACAAATCAAGGGGTTGGTATTAGAAATATTGAAAATCAATTAGGACATATTTCTATTGCACTTCGTAACAGACCTTCAGGAAATCTTCTGAGGACGAAGTTAATCCAAAAGATAAAAATAAGGAGCAAATTATAGCTATTCAATTATGAAGTGGAAAAGAAGTAGAAACAAGAATCCAAAAAGAAACTGAAGTTGAGGAGAAGAAGGAAGAGATTGAAAGCGACCAAAATGAAAATGAAAAAACACAAGTTTCTTTAGAAAAACCACTACCTCTATTTCCTGAACGATTGAAGAAGAAGAATAAAGATAAAAAATTTACAAAATTTTTGGAAATATTTAAGAACTTAACAATAAACATTCCTTTCATTGAGGATTTGGAACAAATGCCAAGTATGTGAAATTTATGAAAAATATACTAAACAAGAAATGGAAGTTTGCAGATCATGAGACCATTGCACTCAGTGAAGAGTGTAGCGCTATTATTCAGAAAAGCTTCCTAAAAAGTTAAAAGCTCCTGTTAGTTTTACTATACCCCGTGCAATTGGTGAAAGTTTTATGGAAAAGCCTTATGTGATTTTGGAGCAAGTATCAATCTTATCCCTATATCAATTTTTAAACGTTTAGATTTAAGAGAGATTTCCCCTACAACTGCAACTCTTCAGTTAGCTGATCAATCAATAAATTATCCTAAAGGAGTTATAGAAGATGTATTGGAGAAAGTGGATAAATTTATTATTCCTGTAGACTTTATAGTATTAGATATGGAGGAGATAAAAAGTTCCTATTATTTTGGGGAGACCGTTTCTTGCAACAGGGAGAGCTGTCATACATGTGTAAAAAAGAGAATTAATAGTGAGAGTTAATGATCACGAAGTAAAATTTAATATTGCAAAAGCTATGAAATATCATTCAATAGAAAAAGAAAATGAATGTTTTTGGATGGAAATTACTGATTATCTAAGTAATGAGCAATTTAAAAAAGAGCTTGAAGAAAATTAAGGCAAGAAGAATTTATTGAGAATGAGAATAAAATAAAAGAACAGAATTTAGATTATATTTTAGACAAATTTGACACTTTAGATTTGTTAGAAAATGATAATAAAATTCTTATTCCTTCAAGTATTTAACCACCTGAACTTGAACTAAAATTATTTCCTTCCCAATTCAAATATGTGTTTTTAGGAGATTCATCTTCATTTCCTGTTATTGTATCTTCAGAGTTAACAAAAGTTCAAGAACAATAATTAATAGAAATGTTAAAAAGATATAAAAAGGATTTTGGATGGATTTTAGCAGATATTAAATGAAATAGTCTATCGATTTGTATGCACAGAATTCTATTAGATGAATAATAACAAACCTAAAGATGATCATCAGAGAAGATTAAACCCAACAATGAAAGAAGTGTTAAAAAAGAAATCTTAAAATGGTTAGATGCTGGAATTATATATCTTATTTCAGATAGTGCTTGGGTATGCCAATTTACTGTGTTCTAAAGAAACGAGGAGTGACTGTTGAAGTAAATGAGAAAAACGAATTAATTCCAATAAGAAAAGTTACATGTTTCTTAATTTGTATAGACATAGAATATTAAACATGGCCACCAAGAAAGATCAATCTCTTTTACCCTTTTCAGACCAAATGTCTGATAGATTGGCTAAAAACAAATATTATTGCTTTTTAGATGGATATACCAGTTATCATCAAATTCCAATTGCTCCTAAGGATCAATCCTAAGGAACAATAGAAGTCAACATTTACAAGCCCTTATGGAACATTTGCTTTTCGTAGAATGCCTTTTGGACTATGCAAAGCACCTGCGTCATTCCAAAGTTGTATCATGTCAATTTTTAGTAATTTGATTGAACATGGAATAGAAGTATTTATGGATGATTTTTCTATCTTCAGGACTTTATTTGAATTATGCTTAAATAATTTAGAAAAAGTGCTGGAATAATTTGAAAAAATCAACCTAGTCTAAATTGGGAAAAATGTCAATTTATGATTGTAGGAGGAATTGTACTTGGGCATAAAATTTCTGAAAAATGGCGTGGAAGTAGATCCTGAAAAAATTCAAGTTATTGATAAATTAATGTTCTCGTTCGTTTTTCTCTTTTTTTTATTTTAAAAGGAGTCTCCAGCTTGTCGATCGTCGTATACTTCCCCCATCCAAATAAATTTTCCTCCCAAATCACATTAGTGATTTCAAGAGGAGTGGAATTGAATAAGATGGAACATACGACAAGGCAACAAATATGAGAAAACTCAAAATGTGGAGAGCCTACGTGCGGTAAACCTTGCAAGGATAGGTTATGAGTGTCCGCCCAAACAAGATCGGCGAAAGCATCTTAAACCGATATCCATAAAATAATACCTCCGTAAACTATACATAACCAGAGAGTCAGGTGTAGGTTCCTATTCTGGGGTCAAGAGCACTCCCAAGGGGACGTATCCCACTTGGTTAGTTACATCTTGGGGGGTATCCAAGAATACTCTCAATAAAAGGAGTTTCACTTGGATTATTGTGAACTTTGGGCAATAGGTACTCAAAGGAAGGCTATTTTGTGTGGGAATAATCTTAAGTGTGGGAACAGTCCCGATGCTTCAAAGCTCGCGCTAAGCCGTCGGGCAGAGAGTGAGTCTCTAACATCCCAAATGGGTAGCGGCTCGTTGGCACACGGGGCCCATGGAATAACCTAAATCATCTTGATGGGGATATCTTAACACGTCAAAGCCCGTTTGGACCCACTGAATAACCTAAAACATCTTGACGGGGATATCACAAAATGTCAAAGCACGTCCGGGCCATAAGGGCAGAGGACAAATCGTCGTATCCCAAATGGGCGGTATCTCATTGACATCGGGCCGTCAAAATGATATCAACGAAGTCAAGGAGTGGCAGGGCTCAAAGGGGCTCAACAAAAAGAAGGTAGAGTGATCCTAAAAGGTAGAGGTAACTTGGTCGGGGAACCACAGACCCGTCATACACAGTCACTAGGACCTTAAGTCTACCTAGTCGTGAAGGTAGTCAACCCAACACGTCCTGAGATCCTCGGTCGACAATCCATGAATTACGTCGTCTATGGGAAACTTGGTATCCCTAAGGTAAAAAGGAAGGAAACTCTATCCTATGACCAAAGGTTGGAGCTCTAAGATGTGAGACTTATACCTGCCAAAGTGGCACGGTTGCCTCAGGAAGGAAAAGAAAGTGGAGGTTCAGCAACAAAGCTGGAAAAACTCCAAACAAAATGACTTATACCCCATCTAGGTCGGGGAGCCTTCTAACACCCTATGCGCACTAGACAACCACTTATATAAAGGTATGTTGAGCCAGTCAGGTTGAAGAAGTACAGGGGCTCCTCCTCGGGACATACAAATATGAATGCAGTTATTTAGAGTAGTCCTTAAATAATGTGGAGGCCTTATTAATATATGTAGGAAAGTAAATGTTGCAATTTTTAAATCCTAAATATTTTAATCTTAAATTTTAATTAATTTTAATTATCTTGAACCTTAAATTTTAATTATCTTGAACATTTTATTTAGGATTTAGTAGAAAATTACAATTTTAGGGTCCTTAATGAGCGTATATGATCTTGGTAAATCCCAGATAAACCACAGAAAGAAACTAGGAAAATACATGCAAGTGCAGACATACAACATGATGCAAAAAAACAAAACAAGATAAATTAAAATAATATATAGGCCGGTGCTACTCCGTCGGCAACATATCCCAAAAAAGAAAAGGGGCGGCCGGACTCTACATATACATGCCCGGTCCTAGTTCTATACATTAATATAAAATGCCGAATTAAGATACCGGGCACCATCATCTGCTCCTGGTCCCCTCCACGTGGTTCCCACGCTAATTCCTTAGTCCCGCGCTAATTCCTTAGAACCCATGCCCGTATCTTATTTTTGCTATATGACTCTCCTAGACTCTAAAAGTACATATAAAAGAGACAAATACTCAATTTTACATGAAAACAAGTGTCAGCGGGAAAGTTCACATGCAAATAATGTATCATGAGACATGCTTTAAAAGTGGGGGAGCTAATAGCACCTGCTAGCAAATGGGACCAAAAATCATTACATGCTCCCCGAACAACGGTACCTATGTGTGTACACAAATAGGCATGGCTTCCTGCAAAAAAATGCCCTAACATATTACTACACATATGCAACATGCAGTCACACCACAAGCACAATGCAAAAGAAAGATACATGGCTAAGGCAACCAATCCAGCAAAGAACAATAGCCAGGTATCAAAAAGACTATCTAGCACCCTAAATCCTAGCCTAGCACACCATCTAACAAAAAGTGTGTCAACCTAGTATCTAAGTGCGAGGTAGGTCTGGGTATAGTGTGACTTTGACAGGGTCATCATATCGACCCCTTCCTAAAGATCTGAAGGATCTAAAGGGTGTCACGAAGAGTGGTGACACGAGTTAGATAGTTAGATCTAGATCTTTAACATAGTCATACTCGTGTCATCCCGATGACTTAACTCGCATTGCTCACTGGGATCAATCCAACAAACAATGTTCGTTAACGCATTGCGACGACACGAGGTCACTCTCCTAACTAGCCTGGCTCGCTACCCATGCAAACATGCAAAGACAAATGCAGAGTCATGTGACAGAAGTACCATGGGGCAGTGACTCAAAAAAAGATTGGCATACCATGGAGGAAACGACACGAAGAAATGGGTGTACCATAGCGCCAGTGACCCTGAGATGGGCGTGCCATGGAGGTAGTGGTCCAAGGAAATGGGTGTGTCGTAGCAGCAGTGACCAATAAATGAGCTTACAGTGGAGGCAGCGGTGCGAAGAAAGGTGTGTCGAGGAGGCAGTGACCCAAAAGGTGAGCATGTCATAGAAGCAGTGTCTTGAATAAGTGCAGCATAAACAAATGTTAATGATCATGCAAGCTAACACATACCAGATGCAACATGCAAACAGTCTAACATTTGATATAATGCAAAAGCAAATAAACATGCAAGTGATCAGTTGACCGAATCGTGGTGACTAGTTGAACCAAAGTGATCGGTCTACCGGGCTGGAGCGATCGGTCGAACCAAAGTGAGACGCTCATCGGGCTGGGTTGGCCGGTCGGAGGGAAGTAAGATGCTCGCCGGGCCGGGGTGGTCGATCAGAGCGAAGTGAGAGGCTCACTTAGTCGGGGCGGCCGGTCGAGGAAAAGTGAAATACAACATGCGCCAAGCAAAAATGCAATATGGAGCAAACCGAAATGCAGGTAGCAAACTGGGCTCATGCTAATGACCTCACCTAGGAGACCTAAGGTTTAGACCCTTGGATCTGTGGCATCGCCACCTCTTGCTTTGGTGAGGAAAAGTTGGGAGTTTCTCCTCGGGTCTCCAAGGGGTAAAATCTCCACGACGTCATGAAATATGATAGCTACAAGGCTTTTTACTTTTTTGCAAACTCCTTCAGACTGTACAAAATGAGCCAGCTATAAAGCTACTCTCGCTTTACCAAGTCCGACCTCCCAACTTCTCCAAGTAAAGTTAGGGAACCCAAAGCAAGGGGAGTGAGGGACTCCAACCCATTAGGACCTGTGTTATGGCTCACAACAAGAGGGGAGACACTCAGCTCTACGGGGGGTGTTTGGTCATGCACAAGAAGTCCTAACCTAAAGGCTGGCTGTAGGAAAACCAATGATCCATCATGCAGGCACGTCGTTGCTCAGACCCATGCCAGTGCACGCACCCCTTGTGGGCGATCGAACCCACAAGCCTAGGCTCTACTATTCCTAAGGCTGGCTAGGAGGTAGGGAATCTCATCACCGTGATGGTTGTGGACACGTTTTCTTTGCTTGCTTCAAGCTTACCTGCATTTGATCCATGCTCAAGTGTGTCTCGTAGAACGTGCACAAGACAAAAAAAAACATAAGAGGTTTTGAAGTATGCGAAGTACCAAAAATAAATAATTTTGGAATATAAAAATATGACCAAAATGTACCTTAACGGGGAGAGGATGAGACAAAACGTCGCAACACAGTCATCGCACCACAAGTATCCGGAGCCTCGGCGAGGTTTCTAGCCGGAAAGGAGAGCATGCCGGCAAGGTTGCGGGTGGCTTGAGTTGAGAGGAATGAATACCTACATGATGGTTTCCCCATGAAAGTGAGCGACAGTAGTGAGGAGTAAAGGACAACTAGAGAGACTCAGACGTGTGAGACGTAGCTGGCATCTCTGTTTGCCAATAGGTGGCATCAACGCTAAGGCATGCAAAGAAGAATATCAAAGGAAACCAACTGTTTTGCGAAGAAGTTCTTCCTCCTTATGGCTTTTGGCCATCTTCCAGTGGAGGAGGTCATCGACAGTAGATCTCCACCGATGGGGTCGGCCATCGTCAGATGAGGTGCGGTAGTGAAGAGGAAAGGTCGAATTCAAGCGGGGCTTGGTGGTCGTTTTGCGAACCACGGCGAAAGAGTTCAAGCCGAAGGGAGAGAGGCTGAAAACTTTATGCAAGAGATCTCAAGTAGGAGCTCCAGCGGTGGAGGATGTTAGCTAAGGGAACTCACCAACAAGGGAGGGCCGACCTTCTGTTCGTGAGGAGGTGAGGTGATGGGGCTTGAGACAGCAGAGCACATGCGCAAGGAGGCGGCGGATGGCCGAGTGGAGGTGGTAGCATCAGTTGCCTGCTGGAGGGAAGCCGGTAAGCTTTGCGAGAGAGATGAGAGGGTGCTCTTCATTTCACGAACTGGGTGAGAGGCGGGGTGCGTCTTGAGGAATCAGAAGCGCAGGGACAAGATCGAGAAAGAGAGAGGCAGCCTGGGGTAAAATAAAATAGGATAGTTTTATTTTATTTTATTTTGTTATTCCTCCATTAAATAGGATAGTCCCATTAATTCCTTTCAGCCAACTGTCAATCCTGTAGGAGTTTACTGGTCCCCCCCTTCTTATGGTTGGGTGAAAGTTAATACTGATGGAAGTTTCATGAAGGGATCTGCCGGGGCTGGGGGAGTTTTCAGAAACCCCGAAGGGCAGTGCCTGCTTCATTTTTCCTCTCCAACCTGGGCATGGGATACTTTGGAGGCTGAGATGATAGCTATTTACTAGGCTATAATGTCTGCAGATCTAAGTCAGATTAGATATCTAATTGTGGAGTCAGAATCTCTTACTTGCATAAAGTTTCTGATGAAAGAGGAAGAACCCCCTTGTTATCTACTCAGGTGGATAAGCTATATCAATGCTGGCATGAGAAATGGACGGGTGAAATTTCAACATATTCATAGAGAGGGCAATAACCTAGCCCACTTTTTGGCAACTACTGGAAGGAATACAGAAGAAGTCACTGTTAGCAATGCGCCTTCCTCCAAATTGGCGTTTCTATTGCATGGAGATAGTTTATCTATTCCTTACTTGCATGTTTTGTAATGGTGTACACAAGCTCCAGTTACAATGACCAGTAGAAATTAAAAGGAAGTTACAATGACAAGTTACAATGACTAGTTGAAGTTACAAGCTCCAGTTACTCTGGTGTATATATATATATTGTATAAGGACCCAAGCTCCAATTCATTAAAATTAAAAGAAACCAGTTACAATGAGGAAAAAGAGGGCCTTTAAAAGGAGGCAACCTCTCAAAACATCAAAGAGGAGCTATCTGATATAAGGAAGAGACAAAAGATCATTGGATAGTAGAAAATCCAGTGAAGGAGGAATCCTTCTGCTCACCAAAGATTCTTCAGTGTAAAGACCCCTTCTAGCAGCCCCTTTCTAGCCAGCCAATTGGAAGGTCTGTTACCTTCTCTGTGGATATGAGAAAACCTTATAAAGTAATTCTTCAGCAATTGATGAATCCTAGAAATCCAGCTGATTAAGTTCCAGGGAGTGTCACAAGAGCCCTTTATAATGTTAATAAGCAGTAAGGAGTCGGATTCAACCCTCAGCTGGTTGAAGTGGCAAGTTCTGGCTAAATTGAGGGCCCAAAAAACAGCTTGACATTCAGCTTCAAGAGGATCCATAGCTATAACAGATGAAAATACAAGATGCAACTCCCCTCCAATATGCACCTCCCCTCATGATTCCTGAAGACACCACCAATTCTAGCATACTGGGATTTATAGCTGCCATCAGTGTTGACTTTTATCCATCCATACTTAGGAAGAGACCAACAAATTTTTTATGCTTTGGTAATGGAAGGATTAGAAGATGGGCTCAGCTCCAACAGAGCTCCAAAATTTTTAAATTTAATCAGTTTTTGTACATAGGCAATAAAATTTAGACCCACCTTCATAAGCTCTAAAGGAGAAGCTTCATACTTCAAGTGGTTTCTAGCCATCCAAACAAAGCAAGCCACAATGTTGGGGATATCTTAAAGTTTAATTCCCCTCCAATCAGACCAGAAATTATAGAATACATCTCATGATAGATTCATAGTAGGAACATTCAGCTTCCCAAGAATAATAGAACAAATTTTATGAACCTAGGGGCAGGCAAAGAAAAGGTGAGCAATTGTTTCCTCCTCAGTCAGACAGAAAAAACATCTAGAGGGTCCTCTTAGACATTTCAATTTCAATATATCATCAGTGGGAATTAACTTTAAGAATAGTCTCCATATGAAAAAGGACATGGAAGGAGTAAGAAATTTGTTCCAAATTATATGACCCCAATCCACCACCTGTTTGGTAGGATGAGTTGGGGGTATGCTCTTTTTATAGCAATTCTGTCCTTTTTCCCATGTTTAACAGAGAGTTTCAAAATATTGGAGATTTGAGGGGGGCTGGAAAAAGAAGTATAGGAGTAAGATTCCACTTATCATGTTCCCAAAGGTCCTTCACATACTTGGGAAAGGCTGGAGCATTCTGATCACGAATTAGGCTGCCTTTCAAGGACCAGTAATCCCACCAGATGTTTACCAAACCATCTCCTATTTCCTAGACAAACATTTTTTCAGCTTCCTCCCTAATTTGTAACATCTTTTTCCAAATAGGGGAGTCCCCCAAACCCACAGATAATTGGGTAGGGTGTTGGTGCTTACAATATTTTCCCCGTAAGAATTTAGCCCAAAGGGAGGACTGAGATCTGAATTTAATCCAGACTTTAGAAAGGTTAGTATGCATTATCTGGGGGAAGGACTTGAAGCCTAACCCTCCTTCCATAAAAGGTTTACACACCTTAGCCCATTTAGTCCAGTGTTTTTGCTTCCTTTGACCAGCCAATAGAAATCTATTGAACATACCTTCCAATAATCTTTGAGTAGTCTTTTTCAAAATATTTATTCGCAGAAGATAAGATGGAATAGCAGATAGAACACTTTTAAGAAGAGTTATCCTACCCCCATTGGATAAATAAGAATTCTTCAATGCTTGCAGTTTGCTTTAAATCTTCTCTAAAATATGATCAAACTGAAAATTTTTAGTTCTTCCTTTGATAAGAAGTACCTTTAGATACTTCACAGGAAGATGGCTATTGGTAAAGCCAGTGAAGTCAGAAATCCAGGTCTTAAACTCACTTTTGCATTGTTTGCTGAAAATGGTAATGCACTTGTGATCATTCAACTTCATTCCAGAGACATCCTGAAAATTCTTCAAGATTTGCATGAATAATCTAACAGAAGGTTTGGAAGCTTTTGAAAAGATAATAATGTCATCAGCAAAAGCCAAATGATTAATTAAGATGGAAGATCCATGACTATAGAGAGAGTGGGGTTTCCTGGCTTCCACATCATTCAAAATTCTGGATAAGTAGTCGAAAACCAGAATAAATATGGTAGGGGATAGGGGGTCACCTTGTTTGATACCTCTTGATGGACTGAAAAACCCATGTGAAGTTCCATTAACAAAGATAGAATGTAAATTATTAGCCAGCCATCTATTGATTAGAGAGATAAAGGAAGGGGAGAAACCTATGACAATGAGAACCTGTTCAATAAACTTCTAACTGATTGTGTCACAAGCTTTTTTTACATCCAATTTGAGAATTAAATTACCTCCTCTAGTTATTCTGTCTAAATCCAATACCAACTCTTGAACTAAGAGAACATTATCAACAATAATTCTATCTTTGATGAAGGCTGCCTGATTCCTGCGGATAAGTTAATTTAAATGGGGTTGTAATCTATGGACCAGTACTTTGCTTATTATCTTTGAAATAACAGAAGTGAGCCTAATGGGTCTGAAATTTTGCCATTTGTGAGGATTTTTTTCTTTGGGAACCAAAGTAGTAGTAGAGGAGGAGAAATATTTGGGGAGATCAGCCCCCCAGAAAAAATTTTTGGACTGTTGCAATGACATCTCCCTTCACAATCAGCCATGCCTTTTTCTAAAAGTCTGTTGTGAACCCATCAGGTCCAGCTATTTTTGTGCTGTAAATAGAATTCAGTGCTTCCCATATTTCCTTTTCATCAGGAATATCAATGAGAGAGAGGCTTTGAGTGAACTCCCTTTCCTTATCAAATAAGGTGTATTGAATGGCAGGTTGAGAGGCAGGAGATTGTTTGAAAATGTCTTGCCAGTATTGAACAGCATTACCAGCTATGCCATCAGCAGTAGTAATCCAGTGACCCCCTTGAGAAAGGATTTTATGAATGGTGTTGCATTTCCTCCTATAGTTGATGCAAGCATGATAAAATTTAGAACTTCTATTCCCATCACAAAATTTCATTCTATTGGCCTTCTGAGCATAGAACTCCTATTGCATATTGATTGCATCCAGCAGGTATTCATTAGCAGAATGAAGATCAATTTCAGACCCATTGCCAAAGGTCAAGAGTTGTTCTAACTGTAGTACCATTTGTTCAGATTCTAGAACTTTACTATCAATATTCCCTACCACCTCCCAATTTCATTTAGAAATATGTTTACTGACTTTTTTTGTGTAAAATCCATAGTTTGATACCAGAGATGTGATGATGAACATCTGCCCAAGCCATAGATACTTGATTAAGAAAATCCTCATGCATGGACCACATATTAAGATATTTGAACTTGGTTTTACTTTTAGAAGTGTTGGAAGATATCTGATTGGGTAAGGGTCTATGATCTGACCCACTCATAGCCAAGTGTTGGATAGATGTGTGGAGGAAATCTCTAAACCAAAAATCATTCACCAAAACTCTATCCAGCCTCTCCCAAATCTTCCCCCTTCTCCATGTGTACTTAGGACCAATAAAACCCAAATCAAAAAGTCCAGCAGACTGAATATTGTCATTGAAAAGGTTCATAAGGTTGATATCAGGAGATCTCCCGCCCTTCTTCTCACTAGGTGAAGAGAGGTAGTTGAAGTCACCCCCAAAAATCCAGAAATCCCTTATAGAATAGCTAAAATCTTGTGAATGTTACCAAAGTTCATATCTAGCTGTGGATGTACAGCCAGCATAAATGAAACTAGCAAAGCCATAATAGAAATTTAAGTTAATCTTCAAGTGGATAAATTAGTCTCCCTCTTTAAGAGCAGTACATTGAATTTCCTGTCTGTAAAAAAGCCAAATTTTACTGTTAGTGTTGACAATAAGCTGAAATTTAGGGAACTTCCTCACAATGGTGTTGACATGTTCAGTTATCATAGGTTCAAGTATTGCAATGATCCAAGGTTTATACATCCTATTAAGGGTCAGAAGTTTATTAAGGGATTTAGGATGTGCTAATCCCCTAACATTCCAACATATTAGGTTCATTAACCAATTGAGGTGGACTTTCTCCTCCTCCTAGTTCTAATAGTCTTAGAAGTGAGAGGGAGGTCTTCCTCCAAAGAAGAAGAAGAAGGAAGTAGGTTCTTTAATTCCAAAGGAATTTTATTTTTTTTTTGTTTTTTGAATTTGCCATCCCTCTTCTAGATTTTTAGCCAATTGCAATAGCAAGGGTTCTTCCTCTTTTATATCAGTAGTTGTTTCCCTTTGTTCAACAGAAGGTGTTGGAAGAGCAGTACACTGGATCTGTTCAACTTGAGTAGATTGTAGGATAAGGTGAAGTTGCTGAGTCAGGAGTTTTAGGACATTTTGAAGAGAATTATTAGGTTCCACAGCCTCTTTTTCCATATTTTGAGATAATTCAGCCAACTCTAGCAAAGTGTCTTCCTGAGTCTTTTCCCTGAAAATTTAGAATCTTGTTAAGCAATTCCAGCAACAGCTGGCAAATCAATTCCTTGTGCCTCTAAACCCTCAGAATTTCTATTGTGCCTCTAAACCCTCAAAATTTGGTCTAGGAAGCTTCCTTCTGAGGTTGGGATGAAATCTAAAGCACTTCTCATCATTATGGCCAAACATTTTGCAGTGATGGCAATAATAAGGCCTTTGTTCAGCTATGATTTTCTGCCAATATCCACTATGTTTAGTACATAACCAAATGTCCTCCACAACTGGTAAGGTAATATTTCTTTCAATCATGATTCTAGCTACTGAGGGTCTGGATAAATTGAAGGTGGGGGCATCCAACTTCAAAGGTCTTCCCAAAGCTTTGCCAATGTTGAAGAGAACTTTGTGGTTAAAGAAATGTAGTTTAAGTCCAGGTAACTTAAACCAAATGGGGACAATGGGTAATTCTTTGCATGAAACAAAATCAGGAGTCCACTTTAATAGTTTCATTGAGATACCTTCAATCAAAATAGATTGTTTAGAGAAAATTCTAGCATAGTCTTCTTCCCTTGTGAGGGTTATGAGAATATGTCTTCCATCAAGAAGGCCCACTTTCCAGGCCCCTTTAAATTTCAGTCCATCAAAAAATCTTCTCACCCTTTAAATTTCAGTCCATCCATTTTAGGATGGCCTGATTCCATTTTAGGATGGCCCAGTTGAAATTTACCAATTAAGGTGAATTTATAACATTCAGTTAGGCCATATAAGTCCTCTTCAGTAAAGTAGATAGCCATTTTGCCACTTTTCTTTCATATAGGTTTGAAAAGAGGGTCATTACCCTCATGATACTCTTGAGGATAAACCAAGTCATCAGGACTTTGAACCTTATCATATCCTTTCTCAACAATGTCTGCAAAAGTGGCTTAGCCCACTAAAAATTTGTGGCTATATCAATTGTATTAGGGTCAGTCATCTCTAAAAAAACCCCACAGCACAGAAATTAGCAAAGGGTCAAGGTAACTAGTGGAGCTGTCAATTTCAAGCAAATGAGTAGTAGATGGAGAAGTAGAGCGAGAAAACGAAACAATAGAGATAGAACAATAGAGAGAAACTCCAGTAACCAGACAAACAAATCAGTAAACAGTGGGGTTAAGCAATCGAACAGTAATTTTTGAAAAAACCAAAGCCCGTGAAGAGGTAAAGAGCTAGAGAAAAGCAAAATTTGAAAAACCCAGTGATGAGAGGAGAGAAAACAAGTTGAACTCGAGAAGGCAGCAGAGATTAGACCATCAGCAACAACAACTAGATCCATTCTGTCGAAACCCTAGCAGAGCACCAGAGGAAGAAATCGCCACCCATAGTTTATTATATATATATATACATATATAGAACAAACCAATCTCAATAATGAAACTTGACCCCAATTAAGCAAAGGGAGCTTGTTATAATCAACATAATCATCCTCATTAACACATGACTAAAAGGAACAATGGAAGAAAGTGAGGCACAATATATATATATATATATATATATAGCAAAAGTAGCCTCTTGTGTCTCCCTCCATGTTGATCACAAAAACGACATCAGTACATCAAGAGAGTAGAGGGTAAAATAGGGAGAAGAAAAAGGAAATAAGAAATAGAACAAGAGAATGCAATTTAAAGAGGATACAAACTTGTATAAAAATAGAAAAATAGAAAACCATCTTGTCTCCAACAATTCTGAGGTGAGGTATGTGAAATCAATCACCCTTTATCAGGTTAGCAAGGATCTATGTGGGGTTAGTAGAAACAGTCATTATTTGGGATTCTGCACCTTCAATGGCTAGATAATTTGCTGGTCTATTGCCCTCTCTATACTTAAAACAGTAGTAGACTTGTATCTCCTTATTGTGATGTTGTATTTTTGTCATCCGTTGTTGGATATGCCAAGGGGGAGAGCTTTACCTGTCATGTAATCAATCAGCTATGAAGAATCCACCTCAGCTTGGAGTTGTGTCCATCTATTGATGGCAGCCATTTTTATGGCCCAATAAATAGTAGTAGTCTCAGCTTCCAGAACATCTTCTACAATGATTGGAAAGTTGAAGACAATCTGCACCTACCTTTGTAATCTCTGAACACCCCCCCCACGAATACCTGGTGTGTAAGCTAAAAAGCTTCCATCAGTATTGACTTTTAGGTAGGGGTATTGAGGTTTCTCTCAATAGACCTTAATCACTTTTTTGCGTTACATTCCTTGCTTTGGTTAATTTTCAAGATGTTAGGGAAGTCTTTCCATATAATCAACTTTCTCATGTAAGCAAGGCAGTTTGCCACGACTATTTCAATAATCACAATGTGGTGTCTTCATGCTTGCTTTCGTTCCTGGCATTCCATATGAACCAAGAAATGATGAAAGGGATTATGCCAAGGTTGATTCCTTGCCAATCTAACCAGCACTTCTTCAGTTGCTCCCAACCCAAGTTAATAGTGTTGATGTGGAAATTAGTTATCAAGGAAGTTCAAACCTTTCTGGAGAATTCACACTCGAAAAATAGAGAGTGCTGAATATATATATTTTCTTTTTTTTTAGTGAAGGAGTTTCTTATGAATCCCTACATGTTGAAGTAAAAAGGACTAGTACAGACATCAGAGAGGGAGCTGGGGACTCCTCTATTTGGTTCAATACAGGAACCCAGGAAATCCCCAAAAAAATGCTAAATGTCATTCAAAAAAGAAAAACTACAATGACTCAACAGAAAGAAAAGTGAAAGATTGCATCTGCCCCCACAGTAAGTGTTAAGCGCGCTACTTCCGTGTGTGTGTGTGTGTGTGTGTGTGTGAGTGTGTGTGTGTGTGTGAGTGTGTGTGAGTGTGTATATATATATATATATATATATATATACACATAGTGTGTGTGACCTAAGCTATTTATAATCAGTTGTTCACTTGGGAGGAAACTTCTTGGGGAGATAACTTGTGGAACAAATTCCTAACCCCCTCTATGGCATTCTTCTCTTGGAGAGTGCTGAATAACTTAATTTCTACAGATGACATTCTCAAGTTAAAGGGCTTGAAGGGTCCTTCAAAATGCAATCTCTGCCAGAGCAGTGAAGAGACATCTACTCATCTATTTTTCCAGTGTGACTTCTCCAAGAAGGTTTGGAGCTCCTTAATAGCTAATTTACACATTAATACTCTTAACTTGGGGTGCAAACAACTAAAGAAGTGCTGGTTAGATTGGAAAAGACTCAAACTTTGTGCTATCCCTTTCATCACTGCCTGGTTCATTTAAAATGCAAGGAACAAAAACAAGCATGAAGATCATAATGTGACTACTGCAACAGTGGAGGCAAATTGTCTTGCTTATATAAAAAAAGTTGATCATTTGGAAGGAGTTTCCAAACATCCTTAAAATGAACCAAAGCATGGATCAGACTTGCAAAAAAGTTATTAAGGTTTATTGGAAAAAACCTCAATATCCCCACCTTAAAGTAAACACTGATGGAAGCTTTTCAGCCCACACAACAGGAATTGGAGGGGTGTTCAGAGATTATATAGGCAGATGCATTATGTTCTCCAAAGCTCCAATTATTGTTGAAGATGCCTTGGAAGCTGAGACAGCTGCTCTTTACTGGGCCATTAAAATGGTTTCCATAAACAGGTGGACACCACTACAAGCTGAGGTTGATTCCTCAGAGCTGATTGAGTACATGACAGGTAAAGTTGTACCCCCATGGCTTATACAACAGTGGATTCTTAAGATAAAACATATCACCAAGGAGATGCAAGTCAATTATTATTTTAACTAAAGGGAGGGAAACAAACCAGCTAATTGTCTAGCTATTGAAGGTACTGAATCCCAAAGAGTAACTGTTGCTACTAATCCTACATAGATTCCAGCTGAACTGATAAAGGCGGACAAATTACAAATACCTTACCTCAGAATTTCTAAGAGCTAGCTGTTATCTTTCTTTTCTAGTTTAGTCATGTCTTGTATTTATTTAACTTGCTTTACATTTTGATATTGCCTTTTACTCTCTCCTCTCCCTGCTGTAACCCACTCTTTGGATGTATTGATGAAATTTAAGTAATCAACATGGAGGGAGACATAAGAGGCTCCTTTTTGCAATATATATATATATATATATATATATATTATATATATATATAGTGAGAAGGAGCATTAATCATCTCTTTACATGTTAAATAGAAAGAAGAAATACAAAGTACTAATTTAGGAGTGGTCCCCTGTCTAGAAAACCAAAATAACAAAACATGACTCACTCATAAGGGGATGAACCACCCACATACAAACCCAAAAAAGCTCAAAGCAAAATGGAAAAAGTATATATATATATATAGCTCTGCTAAAAAACTAGTATATATATATATAGACAAAAACTTACTAACCATGAAGGTATGGAATAGCTAAACTATCTCCATGTAACAGAAAATCTAGCTGAGTTGAAGGAATAGATCCAACTAAAATTTTATCAGTATTTCTCCCCAAAGAAGCTAAGCAATGAGCAGGACCATTGCCTTCTCTCATAATTTGCTGAAACTTAACTCTTGCATTATTCAGGAATTACTTACGTTTGTTAATCCATCTTATAATATACCAGTGAGGTTCCACTTCCTTCTACAGTATCCTTACACACATGCTAGAGTCAGATTTAACAATCAAATTGTTGATCTTACATTCGTTAGCAAAATAGATAGCCAAATATATTGCTATCATTTCAGTTTCCAGTGCATCAATAGCCCAACTAGGTGAGGAAAAGTATATGAAACACTTCCCTAGGGAGTTTCTAAACACTCCCCCAAACCCATATGATTCACTAGTAAAGCTTCCATCAGTGTTTACTTTCAGCCAACCTAAAGGAGGAGTCCAAAGAACCAAAATTGGCTTGTATATCTGCTGAATTTTCACATTAAGCCTCTAATCCAAAAATAAATTAGGGATGTGTTGATATTTAATAATTTTTTGCATATATGAAGTGCAATTGAACACCACAGTCTTATCTAATGGTTTGGAATTTTCAAACTTAGCTTAATTTCTACTCATCCAGAGAAACCAAGCTACTATGCAAGGAATAATCAAAAAATTAGCATCTTGCCATTCTTTCTAGCAGTAGAAGAATATATCCCATCTGACTTTAAAGGTATCAATATTTAACTGCCTTAAAAGATTAGACCAAATCCTTTGAGAGAAAGGACAGAAGAAAAATAGGTGGTCTAAGGTTTCTTCCTCCCCATTACATAGGTACAGCAAGAAGGGCCCCTTAGTCCTTTCATTTTCAAAATGACATCAGTTGGAAGCAAGGATTGCCAAAGTCTCCAACAGAAAAAGGACATAGAGAGGGTCAACCACTTACACCAGATAGTTTTACCCCACAAGACAGGTTGCCATTTGTAGAAGTTTTGAAATATATAAGCAGATAGCTTCTGCGATGCAGCTTTTTTAGTAACCATTTTGTCTTTTTTTTCATGGCAGAAAGAGGTGTTCTTTACCAGTTGTAAGTGTTTATCATTTAAAATAGTATTCAACATGTTACAATTCCATTGGTTATCAGATCAATATTCCTTCACCTTAGACTGATAATTGGGGTTAGGGGAGGAGCAATGAAGTTGTTCACCATTTTAAGTCCATTTGTCTAACCAAAAGTTAACTTGACCTTCTCCTAGTTCCCAAATAAACAAGTCTTCAGCTTGAGTTCTGATCTCCAATAATTTTTTTTAAAGTCTAGAATCACCAAGCTTTTTCGTAGTCAGACTAGGATGTATAGATCTGCAGTATTTCCCTTTCATAAAAAGAGCCCAAAGACTATCCTAGGCCTTTAAGAAGAGGTATTCTTCCACCATTAGAGAGGAAGGTGTTTGTCTAGCATAGTAGTTGAGCTTGGATATGATCAATGACCTCATTAAATTGAGTTTGCTTGGTTCTTCTTTTAATAAGTTGAAGCCCCAGGTACTTGATTGGCAAATTGGCAAGACTAAACCCAGTATACTGAACAATCCAATGCTTGATCTATAGAAAAATATGGGAGCTAGTAAAAATCTGACATTTTTTTTTTTTAAGCTCCATACCTGAATTTTTTTTGAAATGTTTAAACCCTTGATAAAGCTTCTTAACAGCAATCTTTGTAGCCTTGGAGAAAATGATAATATCAGCAACATAGAAAAGATGACTAAAAAAATATTAGATCTGTGTTGATATACCACATTAGATCTGTGATGATAGGCCAAATAAGGATAATTTCAGCAACATAGTAAACATATGGTATAAAACCTTGATAAATAATCCATAGCCAAAATAAAGATAGTTGGTGACAAGGGGTCCCCTTATTTGATGCCCCTAGTAGCAGTGAAGAACCCATGGCTTTGGCCATTGATTAACACAGAGTGATTGTTACATTTAAGCCATCTCCTGATCAAATTTCTGAAATCTTCCGAAAAGTCCCTGGAAGCCAAAATTTCCAAAATGAAGTCCCAATTGATGGAGTCATAGGCTTTTTTAATGTCTAGTTTAAAGATAACATTACTGCCTCAACACTTTCTATCAAGATCCAATAGAAGATCTTGAGCAAGTAGAATATTTTTAGTGATATTTATTCTTTTAACAAAAGCCACTTGGTTATTGTTGATAAGTTGTTGTAGGTGTTGTTGAAGCCTAGTGACAAAAATTTTACTTATTACTTTGGATACTACATTGGTAAGGCTAATAAATCTATAATCTCCCCAGCTTTTCCTAATAAGATTCTTGGGAACTAGTGTGATAGTAGAAGCAGTAAAGTATCTTGAAGGATCCACACACCAGAAAAATTCTTGAACAACAACAATAAAGTCCCCACTAATAAGAGGCCATGATTTTGTATAGAAGTTTGCAGTAAAACCATTTGGTCCAGCCACCTTGTTCCCATCAATAGACTTCAATGCTATTTTAATTTCTCCTTCAAGAGGAATATTTGTTAGTTCCAAGCTTTGGACATACTCCTTACAGCCAGCCAAAAGTTCAACATTAATTTGAGGTCTGGAAACTAGTTGAGTACTGAAGAGGTTATGAAAATAGTTAACAGCATCTTGTGCAATAGCCTTAGCATCAGATAGACAATTCCCTTCATAATTAGTAATAGACAGGATCATGTTACACTTCCTCCAGTATTTAATACAAGCATGATAGTAGCTGGAATTCCTATCTCCCTCAGTAAATTTTGTGACAGCTACTTTTTGTTTCAGAAAGCTTTCAAAATAATTAATTTGCATGAGAAGTTCTTCATTGGCTTTA
Source organism: Phalaenopsis equestris (assembly GCF_001263595.1). Classification (NCBI taxonomy): domain Eukaryota; kingdom Viridiplantae; phylum Streptophyta; class Magnoliopsida; order Asparagales; family Orchidaceae; genus Phalaenopsis; species Phalaenopsis equestris. Next base: position 8,603 of record NW_018225522.1, on the reverse strand, counting down.
TGCAAATTATTTTCAGAATACTCTCCCCTTTGAAAGTCTATCTCCATAGCAAGAACCTTTTCTTTGGCAGCCTTCAAGTTGTCATTAACATTCCCAAACTTGTTTGAATTCCACTTCTTAAGCAGAGAAGCAACATTTTTTTGGAGATGCCACAGGTTGATCCAGGGATTTTTCTCATTATCAGTAATCCACACTTTTTTTACTTCCCTAAGAAAGTCAGGATGGAGAACCCACATATTTTGAAATCTAAAAGGGGAGTTCTTAAGGCATTCAACATTTTGAATAAAGCACATAAGAGGCCTATGATCTGAGCCAGACATAGCAAGCTGAGAAACAACAATAAATGGAAAGGTCTGAAGCCATATTGAGTTTCCCAACATTTTATCAAGTTTTTCCACATTGAACCCCTCCTCCAAGTGAAATTAGGACCTTGATAACCCAAATCAAATAAGGTAGCTTTAGAGAGAAAATCATTATATTTATTAATTGATGATCTAAGAGGGGGTCTACCCCCTCTTCTTTCAGCAGCTGTGGCAACACAATTAAAATCTCCCCCCATAATCCAAAAGGAGTTGATAGATTGACTAATTTGCAGTAAATCAGACCATAAGGTAATCTGATGACTGAGCTGCTTACTACCCAGACTAATATGCTTAATGCTATTGACATACAAGATATGTTACTCAAACAAAAAGCTTCTAGTAACATTTTTACTGAAGGTGACAGAAACATAAAGTTCTACCATGCTTATATAAGTTACAAGAGGAAGTGAAATACCATTCACTCTATTTACTCTTCTGAGGGGAAATGGATTAATGACAATCTTATTGCTTTGGATTCTATTAAGTACTACAACTCCCTACTAAACTCTTCAGTTGATCTAAACACTGACTATGAAAACTATTTTACTGAAGAATTAGATTACATTAATTAGCTCAATCTCACTAAAACCCCTTCTGATGAGGAAATTTGTGATGCCTTAAACACCATTGATAGCTCCAAAGCAGGTGGCCCTGATAATTTTACTGCTGACTTTTATAAAAAAGCTTGGCACATTATTAAGAATGGGTAATTTAGGCAATCCAAGAGGGGGGGTCAATCTCCCTAGCTATTTTGGAGACACTTCTATTATGCTAACTCCTAAAGGAGATCTGTAGAAGACTTGGGAACACTACAGGCCTATCAGCCTTACTTCTGTCATAAGTAAACTCATCAGCAAGATCATAGTAAGAAGACTCCAACCTCACCTTGGCAGGATTATTGGCCTAAACCAGACTGCATTCATTAAAGGGTGATCCATCATTGATGATGTATTGCTGGCACAAGAGCTCATTCTGGATTTGGATAAAATCAGTAGGGGTAATCTTATTTATAAATTAGATATTAAAAAAGCTTATGACACCATTGACTGAAAATTCATTTTGGGGATTCTTTCAGCCAGAGGTTTTCAAACTGAATTCAGTAAACTCATCCGCAGGTGGCTTATCAATAACAAACACTCTATTCTTATCAATGGAAAAGCCTGGGGTTCTTTCTCAGCTACCATAGGGCTCAAACAAGCTGGCCCACTTTCCCCCACTATCTTTATTATTGCTATGGATTATTTCTCTAAAATGCTTGACAGGGCCATCCTCAACCAACAATACTCCATATTTCATCACAAATCTACTATGGCTATTTCCCACCTCATGTATGCTGATGATATTATGATATTCTCTAATGTTCATAAAAATGTTGTTAAAAAAGTCTATCAGTGTTTGAAACAATTTCAGAACTATTCTAGGATGGAGTTTTGCCCTTGTAAATGCCACCTTATCTTTAATAAGAGGGCTTCTTCCACTTGTGAACATTGGGTCTCTGATTACAGTAGCTTTTCCATTGCTAAAGACCCTTTAAAATATTTGGGGGTCCAACTCACTTGGGGGAGATCTAAGATGACCCAATTTGATGAGGTTTTTCAGAAAATTTAGAAAACCTTATCCAGCTGGTCTCATTTTTTACTGTCTAATGGGGGTAGAATTACTCTTCTCAGAAGTATCCTAACTACCTTCCCCTCATATATATTCTCCTACCCAATTTCATGAAGAAAAGCACTCAAATTCAGTTGGAGAGAGTCTTTAACAGATTCTTATCACCAGGTCAAAGACAGCAACTCCACTGGGCTTCTTGGCAAAAGGCAGCTAAACCTATAATGGCAAGTGGGATGGGATTCAAGGGACTTCATCAAATCACACAGATAAATTTCTGTAAGATGTGGATTAATTTTAGAGACCAAACTTCCCTATGGGCTAAGTTCAACAAAGGAAAATACTACAAGGGCTGGAAAATACTGCAAGGGCCAACATCCTTCTCTCATCTCCAAAAAGCTGGGGGACTCCAGAATTTGGACTAATATGCTTAAAATTAGACACCTAGCTGAAGAAATGTACATCTGGGATTTTGGGACTGGTTAAGTGAACTTCTGGCTAGACCATTGGTGTCCTAAAGACTAGCTAGGGCCCCCCCTCTGACTTCAACCCTCACCTTTCTGTTTGTGATCTTTGGGAGGGGGACTTCTGGTCTATTACTAAGCTCCAATCCATTCTACAAGAGCCCCACCTATCTCAAGTTACTATGATTATTTTTTATAAGGGCAGGAAAGACAATATTATCTGGCAAAGCTATGCTAACCAAAGTTTGACTAAAGCAATCTATGTCAAACTTTACTATTGGGAGCAAGTCCCTTGGGGTGAAGCCATTTGGAACAGATATTTGAACCCCTCTATATCCTTCTTCTATTGGAAGTTCTTTAATAATCTTCTACCAACTGATGACATTCTTAAACTGAAAGGCTTGAGAGGGCCTTCTAGATGCTATCTTTGTCTGAGATTTGAAGAGGACAATAATCACCTGTTCTTTAACTGTGAGTTTGCTCTAAATGTGTGGAAAGCACTCCTTACTAAGATTATAGTTGAGGGCTTGGACAAGGAGTGATCCAGTCTCAAAGATGGATGGCATAGCTGGAAAAGTAAAAAAGGTGATTCTATCCCTTTTATTGTGTCCTAGTTCTTGTGGATGTGTAAAAACATCAGGAAACATGAAGACAAGACTATTCATCACACCAAGGTTACTAGAAACTGTGTTTCCTACCTAAACAAGCTGATTCAACTCAACAACTTCACTAATATCAGCTTGCCTTAGACTATTGTAACCAAAAGTCATAAAAAGATAGAGAAAGTCATTTGGCAACTTCCTGATCCACAAACCATGAAGATTAATACTGATGGTAGCTTTTTTGAATGGGGTTCTAGGGTGGGGGGGTTTTCAGAGATTCCTCCAACATATGTTCGTTACTCTTTCATGCTCCTACTGAGGCCCATGATGCTCTAGAAGCTGAGCTTATTGCTCTTTACTGGGCCCTTATCTTTGCACAGAAAGTTGCATGGTATAAATTGTGGATTACGGTGGACTCTTTTCAACTAATTACATTCCTCGCCACAAAACAGTTGTCCTCTTGGCACCATATGCAATGGAAACAAAAAATTGGAAATCTCAACAAGCTGTTTAAAGTCAATATGTATTTTATATACAGAGAAGGAAACCAATCTACTAATTGTCTTGCCAGACATGGCTTTTATGCTAACTCCATCTCTGTTGTAACGAGGCCTACCACCCCTCTTTCGCTCTTGCTTGATGGTGATAAGTTGGAGACTCCTCATCTAAGATTCAAGGCTAATCAACTCAAAGATCTTTAGTATTTTAGGGCTTCCTCTTCTTTTTTATTTTAATTTAGTTTTACTAAACACTTGTTTTTCTTAGTTTTAAGGATTGGTCACCCTCTTGGTCTTTTTTATAAGTTAGGGGACCTCTCCGGTGGAATCTTTTGTACTACTTTTAATGATCAACACGAATGGAGCTGAATAATGCTCCCTCCACAATATATATATATATATATATATATATTATGGGGAAGATGCTGGCGGCTGGAGAGGAAGCTCTGCTAGAAAGAGGTGCTCTGCTAGGGTTTCTAGCAGGATGATGGAGTGTGACTGTTGCTTCAAGTTGGTGGTGGTAGAGTCCTTTACTGTTCCTTCAATTCCTTCTTTGGCACTGTTTCATTGGGGGTTTTTGCTCCATTCTCAGCTAACTTTAGTGGCACTGTTGCATTGGTTTCCTTTTCTTTTATCCCACTATTTCGGGGGGAACTTCCTTTTCCCCAGGATTTTGGGGATCCATTCCTTACTGAAGTCCCTTTGGGGAGAAAACTCCACTGGTCTCTTTTGTTGTTGTCTCCTTGGGTATCAGAAGTGGCTGGCTCCTTTGGGAAGAAAACTCCCTTTGGCTTCTCTGTTTTCTTCTGGACAGCTTCTACTGCCTAGCTAAACCATAACCTGCTTGTTTTTGGAGGGGTGATGGCCTCTCCCATTGATATTGCTACTGTCCCAATGGACAAAAGCAACTTATGCTGGAGTGGTTCGAAAATCAACTGACTCTTTACAAGATTATGACCTTCTAGTATTCCTACAGGAATTCCATGACACTGCTGCTCGAAAAGGAAGTAGTCCTTGTATTCACCTTCTTGGATCTAAAGAAGGTGAAACTGCTGTTTACTTCACTAACAAGGAAATTGATGCTTTAAGGGAAGAGGTTAAGTTAACTCTGATAGGCAAATTTCAGCTAGGACATCCTAAAATGGATCTAGTTAGAAGTTTCTTTGAATCTCTGAAGTTTATAGGCAATTGGAAAATTGGGCTTTTGGATGGGAGGCACCTTCTAATCCAATTAGCAGCTAAGGAAGATTGTGCAAGATTGTTTGCTAAACAATCTGTTAACATTGCTGGAACAATTATGAAGATCATCAAATGGACTCCAGGGTTTGATTCTAGTAAAGAACCTCTTGTAGTCCCTATCTGGTTTAAATTACATGGCTTACCACTACCCTAGTTTAAGCTTAATGCTCTATTTAACATTGGTAGAGCACTGGGAACACTTCTGAGAGTGGATGCTCCCACTTATAATAAGGCTAGACCTGGCCATGATAGAATTCAAGTTGAAAGAGATATCACACTCCCTGAACTGAAGAGAATCTGGATTGGCTCTGATGCTGAAAGGTTCTGGCAGGACAAAATAGCTAAACAGAAGTCTTACTACTGTCCACATTGCCAGATGTTTGGGCATACTGTAGATAAATGTTACAGATTACATCCCCCAACCAGGAAGATGGTAGGAAGAAACCAAATAACTACTGAAAAAAATTGTGGCTAATGCTGTAAGGGGCATTGCTGAAGAAATTATGTTAGAAAATAGACAGGAAACAAATCCAAGGCTAGAAGAACCACCCCCAAGTATTAATGAGGTTCCACCAGATGCTGATCCTCTTGGAGAGCTATCTGAACCCAACAACCAAACCGATATCCCACTACACAGATCAATCATGAAGGAAGATACTGAAATCACAATTGTCACACCCACATCCCCCTTACATGCTGAGAAGGGGAAGCAAATCATCACAGAGATACCTGACAAAGCTCCAAAGGAACCAAGTATTATTGAATTGAAACAAACCATTGAGGAAGATTGGCAAATTAAAACAGCAAGAAAAAGGAGAAAACCAGGGACAGAAGTAAAAAAATTACAAGCAGAGTACAATCTATGAAAGCTGAAAGAGCTAGGAATGGGTCTCCACTTCTTAGCGGAAGAACCAGATCTAGATCCCAGCCTTCCCCACATCCTCCACTCCATGATTAATCTACTTTGCTGGAATAATATTCTAATTGATCATCCACAATTTGTCCACCTCTCACTCAATATGAATGGGCATAAGGGTGAAGCTACCTTCATCTATTTTGGATGTACAAAGGATGCTAGAAAAGAGTTGTGGAATAGGTTGATTCACATCAGCCAACAGGTGGACTCCCCAAGGTTGGTGGGGGGGTGATTTCAATTGTATCACTTCTACTACTGAAATATCTGGAGGAAGAACCCCAAATCTTGCCAAGATGAATACCTTCAGATAATATCCACAGGGCTGGTCTCTTTGATGTGGGTTTCAAGGGGCAATCTGGGTTTCAAGGGGCCTAATTTCACTTGGAAAAGGGGAGCTATTTGGGAGAGGCTTGATAGAATGTTGGTTAATGATGCATGGTTTAATCACTTCCTCCTCACTTTTGTTACTCAACTTAGTCTTTCTGGCTCAGATCATAGACCTATACTTATTAGCATTACTTCAACTGATAAATATAAGTCCTCCCCCCTTTTAGATATCTCAACATGTGGGTTGCACACCCTTCCTATAATAAGTACATTGCTGACTTATGGAAAGAGGTTTCTCATCCTGACCCTTTAGTCAAGCTAAGCTTACTGTAAATCAAGATTGCTAAAGCCCTCAGAGGTTGGAGCTGGAACACTTTCAGAAATGTTCATGCCAAAGTCCAGGAGGCTGAAGATGAAGTCAAAGATTTGGAGAAAGGGGGGAAACTTGGTATTGAGGAGGAGAAGAAACTGATGATTGCTCAGAACAACCTTCTCAGTGCAATTGATTACCAGGAAAAATTCCTCAAACAAAAGGCAGCTATGAATATTTTCACTGATGGGGATAGAAACACTTGATTCTTTCATGCCTATATTAAACATAAAAGAAAGTGCAACACCATCCATACTATCCAAAATGTCAATGGTCAGTGGTTACATAAAAATAATGATATACCAAATGATGTTATATGTTATTACAAAGATTTACTCAATCAGGAACATAACTTCAAACCCTCTATTGAGAAGGCATACTTCATGGCAGAACTGAACTACACTGCTGGTCTCAAGCTTACTGATATTCCCAATGAAAAGGAAATATGGAATGCAATCAGCTCCATAGATAGCAATAAATCTGCTGGCCCTGATGGCTTTATTGCTGAATTCTACAGAAAGTCCTGGGAAATTATTAAGGCTGATGTTATTGTTGTTGTTACAAGCTTCTTCCAAGGCAACAATCTTCTAAAGTACTTTTGCTCCTCCACCACTGTATTGATCCCTTGAATTCTACAAGAAGTCTTGGGAAATTATTAAGGTTGATGTTATTGTTGCTGTTACAAGCTTCTTCCAAGGCAACAATCTTCTAAAGTACTTTTGCTCCTCCACCACTGTATTGATCCCTAAATCTGAAATACAGAAAAATTGGAATTATTTTAGACCTATCTGTTTGACCACTGTCATTAACAAAACCATGAGCAAAATCATTGTGAACAGGCTACAACCTCACTTGGACTCTATAATTAAACCCAATCAAACTGCCTTTGTGAAAGGAAGGTCCATCATTGATAACACTCTTCTAGCTTAAGAACTTCTACAGGATTTGAATAAAGCTTGTAGAGGGGGTAATATGATATATAATCTGGACTTAAGGAAAGCTTATGATACCATAAGCTGGGACTTCATTTTGGAGGTTCTTAGTGCCATAGGCTTTAACAGTGGATTCTGTCACCTGATTAGGAGGTGGCTGTATAATAATGAACATTCCATCCTGATAAATGGGCAAGGGAGGGGTTCTTTCACTGCTACTAGAGGATTAAAGCAAGGGGATCCACTATCACCCACCATCTTTATACTTGCCATTGATTATTTATCCAGAATGCTTGATGAAGCCTTGCTGAATAATAGTCAAAACAGATACCATCATAGGTCCAACATTGACATTACTCATTTAATGTATGTTGATGACATAATGGTATTCTCCAAAGCCAGCAAAAATTCCATAAGAAAAGTCTTCCAAATACTACAAAAATTCCAAGCTCTTTCAAGAATGTCCTTCAATCCAGCAAAGTGTCAGATGGTATTCTATAAACATGTATCCTCCACTCATAAACATTGGGCATCTGATCATACTGGCTTCGTAACTACTCAACTACCAATTAAGTACCTTGGGGTGCTTCTTATCACTAGCAGAACCAAACAAACTCAATTTGATGAGATGACTAACATAAAGAAAAGCACTCAAATACAGCTTGAGAAAATTTTTAATAAATTCCTGTGGTCTGGTCAAAGACAGCAAATGCATTGGGCTTCCTGGAGAAAAGCAGCTAAACCTCAAACTGCTGGGGGAATTGGCTTTAAGGAGCTTGATCAACTCTTTCAAGTTAATTTCTATAAGCTCTAGATTAAGTTTAGGACCCAAAACTCCCTATGGTCAAAATTCATGTGTGGTAGGTATTGCAAAGATCAAAACCCCACACTGGTCCTAAGCAAAATTGGTGATTCTAGAATTTGGGTGAAAATGTTGAAAATCAGACAAATTGCTGAAACCAATTACAGTTGGGAATTGGGTAATGGGGAAATCAAGTTTTGGCTTGACAATTGGTGTCCCAAAGACTGGCTATCCCCCATTACCAATATCTACAATAGTGATTTGAAAGTGGTTGATTGCTGGGATGGTGATGAATGGTCCCTGGGTAAGTTATCAAATCTTCTACAACCTCACTCTATTATCAAAGTGGCCAGTATAAAGTTTAACAGAAGTACAGCAGATAAAAGCTTATGGCAGGCTCCTTTCCACCAAAGCCTCACCAAAGCCATATATTCCAAAACTTTCACTTGGGCGCAAACACCCTGGGGTGATCATTTATGGAATAAAT
>NW_018225521.1:0-2178 GCF_001263595.1 Phalaenopsis equestris | reverse complement strand
CCATAATAAAGTATAAGACATAACTAAGCTTCCAAATTAAAAGCATTGTCTAATCTCTGCCATATCCAAATTAAAATACAGCTTTTCAGCCTTCTTAATGTAGTATAAAGCTTAACCGCAAAACATAAAAAGAAAAAATTCTCTTTCCTTTCATAAATGAAAGTAAAAATCTTATCATTTGAGTAGGATTTACGGAAAGACTCAAATATCAGAGATGTTTCAAAATCTTCTGATAGTCTCAGACACCATTTTTCTTTTAGATAGAGAGTGCATAGACAACAAATGAATGCTTCTTAATGTCTTCGAAATTTCAGTAAGTATTTTAGCTAAAAGGGTTACAAAGTAAGCAATCTTAACAAAATGAAAATAACCAATGAATAGCAGACCAATTTTGACAACGATAGAACCAGTGAAGTGGTATGGATGTAAAAAAAAAAAAAAATCTAGGTGTTACATATGTAAATAAATAAAATTCATAATACTCAGCTGAGTGATCAATAAGCACGAAATGATTAAAGAGAGTTAACTTCTCCTTTATGATTTGGATATTACACATACAAGCATTCATGAATGATTAAATATACATCTATCTTATACTTTCTATATTCAAATATATCCATGTTCTAAAAAAAACCTGTACATCTCATACTTTAAACTTCAGTTTATACATATATTACATTATTTATAATCGGGGCTGCATAAAAAGGCCCAAGATGGCGACAATAATTTTTTCATATAACGAGAAAACCTTAGGTGGCATAAATGTGAAATAGTTTAGTATTGGGTTTGTGAATATATAGGCATTAGGTGGTGTGTATGAAAATCTTTCCAAGCATATTTGTATTCAAAGCAAAAATATGTTCATCTCCCAACAAAAGATATATAGCAGAATTATAAAAGGATGCAAGAAAACTAGTTTTCCAAATCCAAATCGAACTAAAAGAATTTGTATACCCAACACTTGATCCATTTTTTTTCATTTATCTAACACATAAACTTCATAAAATTTTCATTTTTTTTTTTTTTTTTTTTTTTTTGCTTATATCATCCAAAATTTCAAATTATATCAGAAACACCATCAGCTTATCACATAGCAAGTAAAAAAGGCATTCTTATGCATATATGAAATAACGAGTGAATCAAGGTTGAGGTTCGCATATTGAATATATAAATACCGAAACAAGTTGTATGGTATATATATATATATGAATCTACTCATAAAAGAACAGTGAAGAGGATGAGAGCACTCAAAATCAGCAAACGAATCCAGGTCCAACCAGGTCCAACAAGTCAGAAGTTGTTGGGATTTGTTTCTATTCTTTTCCCACACGGTTGTAAGTGGTGGTATTACTTTGGCAGCAGCGAGCACTATCTTATCTTACCGCAGTCCACCGTATTACTGCACCAACCTCGCTGTCAGCTGCGCCTGCAGCACCTTGTGCAGAGAGAGGCATAAGGCAGCACTGGCAGTTGCTAACAGACGCATGTTTTCTTTAGCGACAATGACATAGTTAAACTTATTTATTAAGCGATCTTTAACAATTTAATGGATAAGTTTAAAAGTCTTCCCTTTCTTTTTTGTGTAAACGTTTATCCTCATATCTTTGCTTAATGGATAAGTGACTTTCATATCATCTACAGTTCATGTTATGGCGGCACTTTGTATATATGTCCTCATATCTTTGCTAACATACGCATGTTTTCTTTAGTGACAATGACATAGTTAAACCTAGGTAAGGTAGAAGATTCTAACTGATGCTCCTTAGGAGCAAAGAACTCAGATTATGTACATTCTCAATAAGTCAAGTAACTTATAGAATTCTGTAAAGTTACCACAAGTAACAGTATCTATAAAATATCAGTAGAAGCAGAACTATCCAAGACTACCCAAGACAATTCTTCAAGCCATAGAGCCAATAAAAGAAGCCAATTATGCCCATTGTTAGACTTGCAAATTCATCATTGCTCTTATAGAAAACCCATTGACAAGCAATAGTGAGAATAAGGTTGGAGTTAGAAGGCAAGCAGATGGGAAAAGCAATGGAAAGCAATGGCCATAATAAAGTATAAGACATAACTAAGCTTCCAAGATAAGTAGGCCTTAGGACATGCAACAGCTAGTAATAACATCAGGTATAGACTCAAATTTTTCATCTTTAATGAAAAATCTGATATTAT
>NW_018225520.1:397-771 GCF_001263595.1 Phalaenopsis equestris | reverse complement strand
TGCTACATTTAAGTACGATAGTGTTTCAGATGATGCCAAAAAACTTAGGTTAGTACCTTTCTTACTGAGGGATAAAGCTAAGATGTGAATGAATTTGTTAGCACCTGGATCTATCAGAACTTGGGGTGATTTATCACAAAAATTCCTTGCAAAATATTTTCCACCATGAAGAACTGTGATGCATAGAAATGGTATTACATCTTTTAATCAGTTTGAAGGGGAATCTATTTGTGAAGCATGGGAATGATTTAAAGAGAAAATGTCTACACCATGCTATACCAGATTGGTTAATAATTCAAACCTTTTATAATTGATTAATTGGCTCTTTTAGATCTATTATAGTTGCCGCTACTGGTGATTTATTGTTGTCAAAA
>NW_018225520.1:0-217 GCF_001263595.1 Phalaenopsis equestris | reverse complement strand
ATGATTGAAGAGAATTCATTAGGCCAAATGGTAGATTCTCAAGCATCATTAAAAACTTTGAATGCCATAAATAATAAGCAAAATAACCCATATTCCATTTATTATAACCCAGGTTGGAAGAACCATCCCAACTTTAACTGGAACAACCAAGAGAACAATATTTATAGATCTACTTATCCTGCAGTTATCAACAGTAATACAAAATTTAAGGATAAGA
>NW_018225519.1:0-750 GCF_001263595.1 Phalaenopsis equestris | reverse complement strand
CACCTTTTATATGACCAACCTAAACCAAGTCTAAGCTTAATTGGCCGATGATTTTAGCCCAATTTTGATCTAAGTCAAGCCCCCAATTTTGGTCCTATGACTTAATCCCACCAAATTGAACACCATAACCTACTCAATTTGCCACAATTTTTATTGAAAACTCTTCATAACAATCCTACACATCAAAATTGACCTTAAATTGGCCTTGGTGAAGCCTCAATTGTATTCAATTTTAACCCAAGTCCAAAAATCCTCAAATTTTCTCTAAATTGGCTATGTCCCCAAATTCCACCAAATTGATTGCGCTAACCCCAAAATTGACACCCAAATTATGCTGAAAACTCTTCATGATGTTCCTATAGACCATTTTCAACAATCAATTTGGACTTAGCCCAACCTAGTTCCAAGTCTAGCCCAACATGGCCAAATTGACCGAAATCCCAAAATCCCTCAAATTGAACCCCCAATTGAACTCAAAATCATTCCAACCCTTTACCAAAAATCTTCATTACAATCATCTACACAATGTTGATCAATTAATTAGGCTCAAAGTCATGGCTATACAAACCCAAAACAAATCTTGGGCCATTTAGACTTACATTGAACCCATGCACCAAAATTGACCTAGCCATGTCAAATTGACCAAGGCAAGACTTCTACAACCAACTTTTGGGTACTAGTAGCCAAGCTAGACCCACTTAACCCACCCTCGAGGAGCCATGGACCAAAGGTCCCCTAAATCAACGGATT
>NW_018225518.1:0-564 GCF_001263595.1 Phalaenopsis equestris | reverse complement strand
GTTACTTTTAGTTTGAGAAGATTCTTCATGTTTCAATTATTATCTTTTTGGGATTTTTTCTTACTATTATCTTCATTTTAATACATAAAATATGGATACCAAAACACAATTTACTTTAACCTGTCAGATATGCATTATGCTAAATTTATTTGGTACAAATTTTAGTCTTAAAGTGTTCTGCATACGCTAAAAAAATTCCTTAAATATTCTCAAAATTAATAATTCCACCCATGGGTTAAAAGCTAAGGACTTGCCACTTTTTTTCGTGCGGCACAGCCCAATACCGTGAATGTTTACTGTTTGTCTCCCAACTTCGTGCCCGGACGACGTGAAAACGGGCGAAAAGCCCGCCACGAGATCGACCGGCAGCCCTAGCTTTCGGGTCGCTACTTTTTCAAATTGTCACCTGTGCCATCGTTTCCACAAGCCATCTCGCCATCTCGCCATCTCGCCATCTCGCCTGTTGTTCACAACCAAAAAATTTGAGGTCCAAACACGAGTTCTCTCCTTTTCTTTTTTTTCCCTCTCGCTCTCGCTCGCGTGCTTGCAAGATGAAGGATTCGC
>NW_018225517.1:0-489 GCF_001263595.1 Phalaenopsis equestris | reverse complement strand
TAACAAGTTTTATTGCGGTTTAATGTTGATTTTTTTAATGTAATTTTGTATACATTTGTGTACAACTTAAAAACACCAAAATAAAAACTACTTGGATGAACCCTATTGTATTTCCTTATTCTCTTTCCCTTCTTTTTTCTTGCGTTTCTCGGCCTGCATTGTCGATTCCTCTTCGATTTCCATTATCAAGGGCTCTTCCGTTTCCATTCTCACTGGGCTTTCTTCGATTTCCAACAATTCTAAAACCTTAAGTTTTTCTGATTCAAAAACCCTAAAAGATGGGATGAAGATCGAATGAAGGTGCTTCGTGTTCTCCCCGCTCGAGCATCGTTTGGTTTTGGATGAAATAAATTTTAACATTGCTTAATTTAATTTTTTAAGTTATGGAGAAAGGGCGGAGATTGGAGGTGTCCGCACGTAATAATTTCTCAAATTGAGGTCGCGCATGCATCTCCCAACTTGCGGAGTACGATTATTACGCGCAAGAGT
>NW_018225516.1:0-722 GCF_001263595.1 Phalaenopsis equestris | reverse complement strand
GTATGCTTCATCAAAAGGTTTTGACATCAGTGGTCAACCTGCGACAGCATCTATAATAGATCTAAGTGATCCTACTAATCCATTATAAAAAGTTTGAATTATTAACCAATCTGGTAAAGCATGGTGAGGACATTTTCTAAGGAGATCCTTAAATCTTTCCTGGGCTTCATATATCGTCTCCCCTTTAAACTAACAAAAAGATGTAATATCGTTTCTAAGCTTAACAATTTTGAGGGTGGAAAATATTTAGCCAAAAATTTTTGTGATAGTTCTCTCAAAGTTTTGATAGATCCAAGTGCTAATGAATTTAACCAAGCTTTAGCTTTATCCCTTAATGAAAAAGGAAAAAGTCTAAGCCTAACATCTTTATTAGACACTCCATCATATTTGAAAGTAGCACAAATTTCAAGAAAACTAGCAAGATGTAAGTTAGGATCTTTAGTAGATGTTACTCCAAACTGATTACTTAGTACCATTTGGATAATAACAAGTTTAAGCTCAATTGAATTAGCAGCAACATCAGGATTTTGAATTTTAACTGAAGTTCATCTGTTGTCAAATTATCATAATCTTTTAAAGGTCTTTTTTTTATTTTCATTTATTTGATTATCTAAGTTATTCACCATTTCGTTCAAATTTTTAATTTCTCTTTGTTTTTTTTTCGATTTTTTTTAATAGTACATTCGGATTCTGAATCATAAGGTACTAAACCTTCAGATCCA
>NW_018225515.1:2029-2636 GCF_001263595.1 Phalaenopsis equestris | reverse complement strand
GGAAAATATAAACATTTAAATGACTTGAATTTTGACTTCCACTGTGATTTATGATCCATAGAGCTCATCATAAAAATTTCAAAATATTTTGAGTTCATTTGACACCTTAAGTTGATTTTTAAAGATAAACACCACTCTTGGAATTTCCACTCTTAACATTTAAATGATTTTTAAAAATCAAAATATAACTCAAAAAAATTATGAAACTTAGTTTTTTGAGCTCCCTGTGATCAGGGGTATTTTCTAAAATAAAATAATATTTATAATAAAAACTTGATTTTAAACCTATTTTAAATATTTAAATAATTAAAAATCCATAAAAATCACAAAAATAAAATCTCTCATGAAAATCTTCTAAATTGCTTCCTAATCACTTAGGAACAATTAGAATATTTTTCCTGATTTTCTAAATAAAGATATTGAATTTCAAAGCTTAAAAATACTTTTTTTTTAAAGGCTAAAAATGAGTTTTCACTAAAATAACTAAAATAATTCCAATAAATCAAGAAAAAATTAGAAAAATATAAAATTTGCTCCTCTTAGTTCTCTAACATTAGGGAGATTTTTTAAAAATATAAAACTTAATTTTCACCACTTAAAATATTTT
>NW_018225515.1:577-1769 GCF_001263595.1 Phalaenopsis equestris | reverse complement strand
TGAGGTAGGATAAAAATTCCAAAGTCATTTGAATTGAATTTGACAAATTATGAAGTGTTAGAGCCTTAGGGGAAAATGTGTAATTTTGGAAATTTTGTCTTAATTAACATTTAGGCTTAATTCAAGGAAGGAAAATGGGTAACATCTAATCTTAATCCATTTATTTGATGCTTGAAACACAAGGGGTTAATTGGTGTTAATTGGTAGAAGTAGAAACCAATTTCACTTTCGTCATTAAACAAAATTAAGATTAATAAATTTCTAAATTATTAAAATTTGGAAGTTTATTAAAATTAAATGATCTTGGACTTAGGGGTATGACTTTTTAAGTAAAACATTAATCAATTTAATGCCCCTATCTTGATTTTCAAATAAAATTTATCTTGATTTTCAAATAAAATTCAAATCATGGATCATGACCACTTAAAGCTTAACCCTTGTCGAAACTAATTAAGACACTCACCTAGGTCTTAAGGGCTTAGTGGTAACTTACGCTAAATCAAAATTGACTAAAAGAGGATTAGAGAAATAAACATAATTATGTATAATTATGCATGATTATATCAAACATCCTTGAAACTCCACTAAGCCCAATTAGGATTAAAAATTTGGCTAAGTGTTCAAATTATACTAACTTGCCCTTTTAAGGGTCTTCACCCACATAATTTTCAAATTAAATGATAAATGATAATTGCCCTATTCTTAGGGATAATTGAGACATCAGAGTTCATTGAGTAATAAGGGTATTCACAGGATAAACCATTAAGCAACATAATAAGTTTAAATGGACTCAAGGCTGTTAACTAGTTGGTGAGGGAGAGGCATGGACCTGTTTCCCCCCTCTTAACTTGTTGGATACCTCAGAGACCTATTACACTTAATATGCTTAGCTCAATGAAATCATCCCTAATTAAACTTTTAAGGGCTCACCAAGATATGACATAAGGTTAGAAAAATTACCAAAATTTTACATTTCCTGCTCTTCATAAACTTCCATAACATGCATTTTAAGTTTCAGGTGGTGGAACGAGAAGACTCGCCATTTACGCTTTTACAGTTTATAGTACCATTTTTCTTATGTCTTTTCCTTACAAGTTTCATGCTTGAATTTACCTACATAAACTTGCATGTTAACCATAACCATAACCCAAAACCAAAACTAAAATCAACCAAGACAAAATTCACCGCCACA
>NW_018225515.1:0-210 GCF_001263595.1 Phalaenopsis equestris | reverse complement strand
AGCTTGGAGCTAGCATGGTGGGCAGCACGACCATCTTCAACAGCAAAACCTGTCTTCCTCAGCTAAACCAATCATCCTGTCTTAGAGTTAAACAACAAAGTCATAGGACTTCGAGGTTGCTTGCTTATGCAACATAAATCCTCACCTTATCTTTAGGCCTTTGCATAGCAATGCAATCATAAATCCTCACCTTATCTTTAGGCCTTTGTA
>NW_018225514.1:3339-3577 GCF_001263595.1 Phalaenopsis equestris | reverse complement strand
TTTAATATTATTCATAGAATCTCTATTACCTATCACCCTTAAACTAGTGGGCTAGTTGAAGTTTCTAATAGAGAGATTAAACAAATACTTGAAAAGACTGTAAACTCTAGTAGAATATATTGGTCCACTAGACTGGATATCACATTATGGGCTTATAGGACTGCTTATAAAACTCCTATTGGAATGACTCCTTACAGACTGATTTTTGGAAAGACTTGTCACTTACCAGTAGAATTGG
>NW_018225514.1:2101-3304 GCF_001263595.1 Phalaenopsis equestris | reverse complement strand
TAAGAAGAGATTGTTACAATTGAATGAATTGGAAGAATTAAGAAATGAATCTTATGATAATGACAAAATTTATAAGGAGAAACTAAAGTTATGGCATGATCAGAAGATTAAGCAGAAAAACTTTGAACCAGGACAAGAAGTTTTGCTTTACAATATAATGCTAAAGTTAATCCCTGGGAAACAAGTTAATCCCCGGGAAACTGACGTCTCGTTGGTTAGGACCCTTTACTGTGACTTAAGTTTATACTTACGGAGTTGTTGAAATTGAAGATCAGAAGACTGGAAATAGATTTAAAGTAAAGGAACACCGATTTAGTAAAATATCCAAGATCTGAAAAGATTGGGCGATTGATCAAGGATTACTTAAATGAAATTTTGAGGAACCCTTTCTCGGGCTGACGACGTTAAACCAAGCACTTTATGAGAGACAACCCATAATTATCTTTAATTTTATTACGATTACAGTAGTTTTTATTTGAAATTTTTGTTATTTTGTGGTATTATTGAACTCTACTACTCTTATTTACCCTTGAATCATTATAAAAATTGGATCCATAAAGAAAAATTGGAACGCATTCGGACTAGAGCTAAACTGTGCAATTTTTGCCTTAGGCGCCAACAACGCCCTCGACGCCGCCAATGCCGCCCTCAACACCACCTAAGGCGCCCTCGACATCGCCGATGGTGGGTTTTTCTCGAGAGTCCAGACAATTAAATACTAAAGGTTCGCTGATGGCGCCCTCTACGCCGCCGCCGACGAGACTGGCGAGATGGTGGTTTTTGGAGTTTGAATGAGCGGTTTTTGGTAGTTTTTGGTTGGGAGTTACCCATTTTAAACTCCCAAATTCAATTCCTAAGTTCATAGTTCCCCAAAAATATAATGAAACTCCACCAAATCCATCCCTATGGCGTCGAATTCCCCTGAAAACCAGAGAATGCGAGCGTTCAACCAGAGAAAGTTCATTAGTGCGGAAGCGCAACGAATCTTCAACAAGTTACTGGTGAAGAAAAGATTAATCAAGGAATGAGGATTTGTAAATCGAGGATTGAATAATCCCTCGATGGTAATTGAAGAGATGATAGTGTGGCAAAGATGGGAAGTGTTGTGCTACACTACCGCCGCCGTGGTTGTTCTTGTGGTGAAGGAATTTTATGCTAACTTGCATGAAATCAACCAGGGAGTCGTCTATGTGCGAGGTAGAT
>NW_018225514.1:0-1141 GCF_001263595.1 Phalaenopsis equestris | reverse complement strand
GGTGTGTTATGTAACGTATATTGTAACTCTTGGAATTTATATATAATTGTGATGTTTTGTGTTGTGAAAGTTTATTTGTGATAAGTACATCATTTAATCACTTAAAATTATGTCTATAATGATTAAACAGATGTCGTTGAGGCTTGAAATTGATCGAAATTGTAAAAATCCAAAGATTGAACCAAATCAGTAAAAATCCAGAAATAAAACCAAATCAATAGGGCCCGGGCCGCCGTCGATAGACTTTTCCCGGGACTTAGGATATAATTTCAAGAGAGCGCGCCGACGGCGCCAAAGACCCCACCAATGGTGAGATCCCGAAAAAACACCTTTAACCGCGATTTTGACCAGTCAACCGCCACTATTCATCATCCCCTTCCTCTGAAAAACGTGATTTTTGACCTAAGGCTTGAAAGATCTTGGATTTGGGGGCGATTTCAAGGCATTTGGACACAGGATTTGATCATCTCTAGGTAAGAGCTTCGCTCCAAAATAAAAATATTTGATTTTCATCATGAATTTCTTCCACGTTGAGAAATCCAAAGAATTTGAGAATGTGAAGAAAATATTGGAAAGAAATTCATGGAATTTAGTTTTGAACTCTTAGAATCACTCTTGGAAGCCATTATTTACATATTTGAAGTATAATTTGAAATTTTTCTATAATTTTGATTAGATTGAAATGACTCCATAACAAAAGAGATGACTTGAGTTTGACGAGTCTCGCTTTGTTATTGTGAAGGCTCAATCAAGGTTTACTTCAGTGTTTGAGGAAAGAAGTGATACAAGATAGAGTTTTTGAGAGTTTGGGAGGAGAAATTGAACGAATTATTACCGAGCAATTGAACGAAGAAATTGAACGAATTATTACCGAGCGGAGGTGGGAAACTTCTGTTACACCACCAATAAGGCTGCTGTAAATATTGTGAAAGAATTCTATTCCAACGTGTTCTATTCTGAAGACATAATCGTTCAAGTGTGGGGATTTCCTTTTGAATTTAATGCCGCTCGCATTAACACCTTTTACGAAGTCCCAGACTCTTATAACTGCCACTATGAATCCTTTAGTACTTTGGAAGGCCCACTAAATGATGTAATCAACTTTTTCACTGATGGGAAAGGAATGTGGAAGATTAAACAA
>NW_018225513.1:0-2947 GCF_001263595.1 Phalaenopsis equestris | reverse complement strand
TTTTTTTGTCACAACATAAGTAATTTGGAGCACAAACAACTCTAGATTAAGAAATAATAGTGCCGACATGAAATCATGAGAATGTGGGAGGAAGAAGTGTGTTTCTATGGAAAAATCGAAGAAAAATTGGAATTTTAGCAAGCAACTTACCTCAACCTAAAGCTTCTTCTTCGATCTACTCAAAGGAGGCCAAATCTGGTGAAGTAATCCCTTTTTTGGCGAGCTAAGAGGCTAGAGGAGCTATGGAGAGGGTGCTCGAGTGAGTAGAGCAGAAGAAATGATGGGGAAAAGATGCTTCGGGGTCTTAAATGAGTAGCGGTGTGGTCGCGCCTGGTAGTAGAGTGGTCATGCCGCCCTTTCTTGTGACCTTACCCGAAACAAGTCCTAGCCGGTGTGGTCACGCCAACCCCCATGGTACGATACAACAAATTTTTTTGTCCTCCCCCTTTATGTAAACCATCTACTCTATAGAGTGACCAGACATTGAAAACGATGAACATACAACAGAAAAACACTTACACATACTCAAACTCCAAAACATAAATACAAAATAAAAAATTGTGAAAAATAAATCAAATCAAATTTTAATGTTTAGGTTGTCTCCCTTGAAAGTGTTTGGTTTAACGTCCTCAACCAAGCAAAGTCTTCGACATCCAACCTAAACTGGGTCCCTAGGATCAAATTGCCAATTTAGTAATCTTCAATCACTTATCTCAAATTTAGATTGTCTTAAGTGCTCTCCTATATCCTAGAATGATATTATTCCCTAAAATCTTGCCCATACATTCCAATCTTGTCTTAACCCCAAATTGAGGCTTTGTAGTAACCTCTCAAATCTAATCAGATAATCATCAGTGTTCATAAGGGGTAGACTAAAGGGTTCTCCTAATAGGTCTGTATTTGCAGGATAGACTTCTTCTAAAGGAAGAGCAACATCCTCTTTAATCAGATTGCCCAAAAATTCATCTATTATGGTTCGTGCTTCAAGAGTTAATTCATCTGATCCAACTGATTGACTTTAAACTATCGGTGCCTCCACTTCTACTTTCTAATTTTGATCATTCATCGAGGCTTTAAGGAAGGTTTGGTAATTTTAAAATACTTTCTAATTTTGATCATTCATCGAGGCTTTAAGGTTTGGTAATTTTAAAATGTCAAATGTAACTTCTTGATCATTTTCTTTCAGATTTACCTTCCCCACTTGAACATGAATAATGGCCCTACCAGTGGCTAAGAATGGTCTCCCAAAAATCACATGCATTTCCCTATCATCTTTGAGATCTAATATCACAAAATCCATAAGGAAGGTGAATTTATCCACTGTGATAGACAAAACTTCAACAATTCCTAGAGGATGAGCCATATATTGATCAACTTATTGAAGTGTCAAGTTGACAAGCTTAATTTTTCTTTTCTCAAGTTGCTTAAAAATGTCTAGAGGCATGAGGTCGACATTGGCTCATAGGTCACAAAGTGTTTTTTCGTGAAACTCAGTTCATATGTCTTAGAGAATAGTGAATTTACCAGGATCTTTGTTAGGTTTTTATAGCCTTTGAGTGAATGGCGGTGGAAGACTCTCAGTTGGATCAATCTGAATGTAAGAGGAAATTTTTCCTAAGTTAGACTCCATAGGGTTACTCTCATTCTGATGATTTACTCCCCTTTCTTCTCTAGTCCTCACTATAACTACCTTATACTGCTCTAAATTTTGATATTTTGGGTTCACTTCAGTGTTACTAGGCAGTGCCTCAAGGGGTCTATTGTTCATTGAGTTTATCAACTATCATAATTAAGTGTCCAGATTCTTAATGACTATAGATTGGCTTTGTAAAGTATTACCCATTTGAATAAATAATTCCTCTATAGGTGATTTCTTTTGGGCAGGTTGGGAAATTATCTTGGAAAACTGGTAGATATTGCTGCATTTGAAGGTGATTCTTTGGCTTTGTCAGTTACCTACAGGGTTGTTATGAGGATTTTTCCATTCTTGTTTGTTATTGTTCCATGAGAAATTTGGTTGGTTTCTCCAGCTTGGGTTGTAGGTGTTACAATAGGGATGACCACCATGGTTTCCAATTACATTAATAGTCTCTAAGTTTAATATGCTCAGATCCACCATGAGTCCATTTATCATTCCATCATTGGGATGAATTTCTTTCGAAGGATTCGTCCCCATATTATTTAACTTCCCATAAATAACATCCACTTGGGTTATAAGGATTGCTAACACATCAGATTCATGCACATCTGCTAAATTCTACGGTCAAACTCTCTCAGCAAACAATTGAAAATTATTTGTGGTCATTTCTTCTATCAATTAGTAGGCTTAATCAAAATGTTTAGATATCAATGATCCTCCTGCAGTAGCATCAATTATGGATCTCTGGGAACCTACCAATTCAGTATAAAAAGTTTGAATTATTAGCCAATCAAGTAGTTCCTTGAATCTCTCTCAGGCCTCATAAATCAGCTCTCCATCAATTTGAGTGAACGAGATAATGTCATTCCTAAACTTAGCAGTTTCAAATGGAGGAGAATTTTTGGCTAGAAACTTTTGGGCTAGATCATTCCAGATCATGATTGATCCTAAGGCAAGGGAGTTAAGTCATACCTTAGCTTTGTCCCTTAAAGGAAAAAGAAAAAAGCCTGCATCTAACGTCATCGCTGGGGACACCGCTGTATCAGAATGTGGCAGAAAGTTCAAGGAAGTTGGCTAAGTGAAGTTTAGGTCTTCAGAAGATAGTCCCCCAAACTGGTTATTTTAGATTATTTGGATTATGACAAGTCTCACCTTGAAGCTATTGGCTTCTACAAATGGGTAATTGATGCTCATATGGATTTCCGCAATATAGTGGTTGACATAGTCCCTAAGTAATTTTATAATGGTGGTGTTAGGGATAGCCATCTCAATAGGTATTTTAGTGAGTGATTGTGCTTTCCAAAGACA
>NW_018225512.1:0-701 GCF_001263595.1 Phalaenopsis equestris | reverse complement strand
ATTAATGCTTATGCACAGTATAACAATAGTTCTGATAGTATTTTTTACTTATGTTTCCTCATTTTGCAACAAAACCAACAACTTGATCCTAAAGAAAAATAAAAATTTAAAATTTTAATTTATATATATTTATATTGGGATACTACGCAAGCATACGTATCGTTATACAGTAATATAGGACTTTTTGATTAATACCTGAATATCGAATCCACAAAGAAGATTATGCAATATGCACTTTTTAGAAAGTTTTTCTATTTTTAAAAAAATAATTACCTAAACTGATTTTTGTAGGAATTTAAAATTTAAATATTTTTTGTATTTTTGATATTTTAACGAAACAGTAACAACTTAAGAAGATAACTAAAGTTTTTGTAGAAGAAAAATATTTGATATGAAAATATCTTTCTTCTTATCATGAATCAGTAATAAGCATATGAATTTTGTTGTGGAAGTATGCAAATTATGTTGTGCCAAATATGAGCAATAATATTCTTTACCCTTACTAGAGTTGCTATCAAGAACATTGGCTAATTTAAAGTTTGAATAGTTCTAAAGACCGGGTAGGCAGGAGAAGATACTAGCTCTCACTCTAGAGTTCCCTCGATTCCCTCCACCTGGGGGTTAACATTCTAGTATCAGAACCTAAAGAATAAACCAAGTTGGGGTTTTTAATCTGTCACTTTAAAGTCCTCTAACTTTAC
>NW_018225511.1:0-784 GCF_001263595.1 Phalaenopsis equestris | reverse complement strand
ACTTCCGATCGATCGTACTTCCTTCATGGGCCGCCCACCTGCTTTGAGATTCATGCAAACACATTCTTATGTATACAAATAATAATAATAGCAAAAAGAGGATCATCTTTTAAAAATTTTCTTGTTCAACAAAACAAATAATCTTTCTTATTATTGCATAGAAATAAAGCGGCCAAGATTCCATAAACGCCCCACAAGAAAATGTAAATTATATTGTTCATAAGATATTCATCTTTAATCAAAGTATTTAATTTTGATCATCATCAATCCTAATTTTGCAGCACTTCATATAAGAACATAATTATTCTGAATTCTCCCAATAACAATAATATATTGGACAAGCCATAAACATAATGTGGCTTGATTATAATTTCTTAAAAAAACTAGTAATTTATTTTCATATATTGAATATCAAAAGAGAACTCTAGATTTGTTATATATGGACAGTGATACCTAAGATAAGAAGACTTATTTGACATAAGATACAACAGACAACACATATGTTTTTTTTCCTTAAAAGAACAATTATTCAATTAATTTAGGGTCTGTTTGGGGCAGCTTGTGCGTTTCAGGATAAACTGCTTATCCTGAAACGCAGGATAAACTGCTTATCCTGAAACGCGGTCTGCAATAAGTGTAAAAACTCAAACGCAGTTTCGGATAAGCTGATAAAACGGGCGAACTAAATGGTACGATAATGTTTTAAAAACACCGCCCACACTTATAAACTGCCCCAAACAGACCCTTAATAATATCAATTTACTTTACAAGTTGAAAGTAATGT
>NW_018225510.1:0-1092 GCF_001263595.1 Phalaenopsis equestris | reverse complement strand
AAAATTGGTTCTACATTTGATATTTTTAAAGTATAGGACTTGAGAAAATCTTAAGTTTATAATTATAATATAGTAAATAAAATTATTCTTAATAGAAATTTTTAAGTGGATATAATAAAAGAACTAAATTCTAAGTTTGGAAGACTTACAATATTTCTAAATTAGATAGGAACTCATATTTTCATCTTTCTTAACATTAAAAATTTCTATACTTTAAGTTGGCTCATTTACTGAATATTTTTTCTAAATTGGACTACTATATTTCTAAATCTAAATTTTAGTAACTCCTAAAAAAACTCATATACATATCATACATATTTAGTTTTAAAGATTGAAGTGTCGCTTGAGGACAAGTAACATTTTAAGTTTGGGGGATTTTGATACTCCTAAAATATAGTGTTTTAGACACATTTTTATACCTATTTTTGAGATATTGGGCTTTAATGGAAGGTATTTTTGTATTTTTATTTCAGACCTAGGTAAAAAGGTAAAAAATGCTTATAGGAGTGAAAAAAGATCAAATTTAGAACAAATAGGTGAAAAATGTGCAAAAGTGTTTTGGCACCTAAGCGCCAGATCCGGCGCTTAAGCGTCAGTTAAAGAGAGAAGACCGCGCCTAAGCTCCAGAGGCCTCGCGCTTAACCACCGGTGGCAGTTATTGGATGAGTAAATTCAGTTTTTGCAAATTTTGAAGTTGTTTTTGAAGCACATATTGGCTTAATAGGTGGTTACAACCACCATGGACAAAAATTATTGCGAAAGGATGCATCTCTTAGGGAAATACATCTAATCAAGACACATTTTGAAGAGAAACCACATTCTGAAGAGAAACTGATATACCTAAAATATATAGTATTTTTAGACATATTTTTATACCTATTTTTTAGATATTGTGCTTTAATGAAAGGTATTTTTGTGTTTTTCTTGCAGATAAAGGTAAAAAGGGTAAAAATGCTTAAATGAGTGAAAACGGATCAAATTTGGAGCAAAAAAGGTCAAAAATGTGTAAATGAGTTTTGGCGCCTAAGCTCCAAATCCGGCGCCATTTAAACAGAGGAGGTCGCGCCTAAGTGCCAGAGGTCCCGCGCTTAA
>NW_018225509.1:0-3080 GCF_001263595.1 Phalaenopsis equestris | reverse complement strand
CTACTTATCCACGCGACGCCACCTCAACCTACGATGGCTCTGAGCTCACACGCGACGCTCTGCTATTCGACGCTGCCATCCACCTCAGCTGCCACACGAGCCACCTTTTTACACTAAGAGTTAGTTTGGTTTGATCTCCTCCATTGATGAAATAAACGCGCGATCGGACGACTCTCCGTTATTGTCCCTAAGTGACCTAACCCGTAAGCCGTGCACACTAAAAACTTAAGATCTTCATCTAAACTTAACCAAATTGCATAGGGTTTGTTTCTAAACCTTCATCTACTCGAGATGAACACATCTATATGGTTAATCAAGTATGAAATCAAGCCATTACAAATGGAGAATCAAAATGAGCTAGAGCTAGGGTTAGAGCTCAATACTTTTGTCTGAGAGGGGAGGCCTCAATCAGATGGTTGTAGTAGATTTAATTGGATCCAACAAACCTTTAGATGAAATCCCAAGTCCTAGTGAATTGTCTAGATATGTTTTTGATCAAAGTGGATTTCAGGTGTTGGTCTAGAGCTAGGTTAGAGGTTGTTTCAGAGGGGGGGGGGTGGTTTGATGGGGAATCAATTCTTCTTTCTCAAGGAATGGTGTGTGCACATTTAATTTGAGTTTGTTGGACTGTGGAGAGATGTCCTGGTTTGTGCTGAAAGTTTGAGCTCAAAATTGGGCTCTCACAGTGGGAATTAGAGGGGGGAAATGGTTGGATGAAGGTTAGGGATGCTTGGAGAGTCTCTGGTGAGATTTCGCCAGAGTTCCCCTAAGAATTTTGAACTCTCTTTCTTAGCCATAGAGGAGGTGATTCTTTATAGAGGGGCTTGGGGTGGAGCTCGGGGCCAGTTAGTGGGTGGAATAATCTGCTTATGTGGGGGGCAGAAGAGTTCTAAAGAGCCATTAGGATGAGTTGGTCTCCAGGGTTGAAATTGATTTAGGGGGGGTGGCTCTTGATTTTGGCATTTTCTAGGCACTAGGCCGGCCGGCAGGGCCAAGGGTGGTGGCCAGGTGGTCAACCGGCCGGCAGGGCCAAGGGTGGTGGCCAGGTGGTCAGCTGAGCCAGGGGGAGGGTTAATTATGATTAACGCTCAATGGCAAGTGATGATTAAGGGAATATTCTGGTTAAGGCCCATAAAAGGGATAAGATCCCTTAAATTAGGGAACCCTTAGTACATAGCTCACCAAGCTGGTTTAAGGGGGTTTAACCTGGTCAATAGGGTGTGTTTAGTGCCTGTGATGTCATCAATTTGATGACTTTAGCATCTCTAAGTCAATTTTGAGGAAGGGGTTCAATTTGGGTTAAAATGACTAGAAGTTGGGTTTGGGTTAGGCTAGCCATGACATTGAGGTCAATTGATTGATCAACTTTTGTAGATGATTGTCATGTGAATTTTATAAAGGATTTGGAGTGATTTTGAATTGATTTGGAAGTTCAATTTGAATGATTTTGAGCATTTGGTCAAATTGGGGGTGTTGGGTTATACATTGGTTTAGGTTGGGCTAAGGTTGGGCTAAGCCCAAATTGATTATTGAAAATTGTCTATAGGAATGTCATTAAGAGTTTTAAACATCAATTGGGTGTCAAGTTCGGGGTTAGGGCATTCAATTTGGTAGAATTTGGGGACAACCAATTTGGGGAAAATTTGAGGATTTTGAATGTGGGTTGAAATTAGTTAAATTGAGGTTTTAACAAGGCCAATGGAAGGTCCCATTTGATGTGTAAGATTGTTATGAAGAGTTTATAATTCAAATTGGGGCAAATGGAGAAGGCTATGGGGTTCAATTAGGTGAGATTAGGTCATGGGGCTAAAATTGGGGGTTTTGGTTTGGATCAAAATTGAGCTCAAAGCATGGATCAATTAAGCTTGGATTTGATTTTTATTGATCATATGAAAGATTAATTTTAGTTTGAAATTGAAATTAGTGAGGAATGAGGCCAAATTGATGGACATTTTGGGTGAATTTGGGGAAATTTGGCCATTAAAGGCAATTTGGATTGGGTAATTGGGCCTTTAAGGACAATTTTGTTAAAAATAGTCAAATTGACCAAATTGAGTTCAATTGATGGGTCCAAATTAGTTTTAGAGACATTTGAAATGATTTTGGATGTTTTGGGAAAGTTTGGGGTGTCAAGGGTACTTTTGTAAATTTGGCAAATTTGGGGGTATTTTGGTAAATTTGGCAGTTTTGGGTGGTTTTAGGTAATTTGGGTATTTTGAAATTGTTTGAAATATTTTTTGAACAAATTTAGATATTTTAGGTGAATTTGGGAATTTTGGTCAAATTCAAGTTTTCAAGGGCAATTAAGTAATTTGGGTGGATTTAGGGCAAAAGGCCAAGTTGGATTTTTCTGGTAGAATTGGGGTATCAACCACCATTTATGAGCTATGAAATAATGAAATCCTTATTTGGGTCCTCTATGTACTGGTTTTAGCTAAACCATAGCCTTGGGCTAGTGGGTCTAGGGGACCATCTACATGAGTTTTCGAAAAGATCAAGGGATCAAAATCAACAATTTTGGGTTTAGGGTTGCAAGTGAATATAGGTGATAGTGAGTGCAAGTGAGTGAACTAGCTCCAGACCAACACCCAGGGTCAGCCCTAAGGTCAAGCAGTCTTATGGGGACTCTCCTTGAGATCCTCCATATTGACACCACCTACTAAGTGCTAGAGGTTAGGGCTAATATGTGGAACTTCAAGTTGAGCAAGGAAGAGTTTAGAATTTCTAAATATGAGCCTTTTCTAGTTTTCTAGGAATAGTGAACAGGAAAATCCTATGGCTAGACTCTAGGCTACTAAAGAGGAAAAACTTAATCTCAACCAAAAGTGAGGTCAACACTATATTTTATCTTTTATGTTAGCTTTCACTAACTTTAACCCACCTACATGATCATATTTATAAATTTAGGATTTTCAAAGCATGCAGAGGTTGGTTGTCTAGATCTAACCTTATTTTAATATAATTAAAATTAATTTCATATATGATTTGAATCTTGTATATCAGAAATGCATTAGCACAAATCTCAAGGAAATCCATTGGATTAAAAAGCTTGAAAATATGGTTAGGGAGGGCCCACAAAC
>NW_018225508.1:0-667 GCF_001263595.1 Phalaenopsis equestris | reverse complement strand
CACGGTTTGAATAAATAAATAGGGGTATTTAATAATATCAGAAAATACTCCTAAACTTCAAAAATTCATATCTTTGCATAGAAAATTCATAAAAATAAAATAAAAATACTTTCTTGCTCAGTGAACAGATGAAAATCAAGTGGAATTATTTTCACATTAATTTGATACATATCACATTACATATTTAATTTTATAAAAATCTAAAAATCAAATAGTGTTAGGGGTTTTTCAATTCTCCATTCATATTGGATTATCACCTTGACCCCAAATTTATATAAGTTGTAGCCTCTGTCTAGCTGCACAATTTGATCATTTTTCCAAAGACATAGGAGATCTTTAGACAGAGATCTTAATTTCTTAATTTTTTATACATTTTCTATTCAAGTAATTTTGGAAAATTGTATGTGGCTTAGAAAATTTTACAAAAATTCATGTAAGTTTGTTTCCTATGGCTAGAGTAGTCTTAGGAAATAATTTCATAATTTTTAAGAATCAAAACATTACTATTTTGAGCAAACCTTAAATTGCTTAAAACATTTAATTTGAAGCACACATGGATTAAAATCACTTGATTTTTGTTCTCCACTGTGGCTCATGAGTCAGAGAACTCACCATAAGAATTTGAAGTCATTTAGATATCATTTAATATTTTTAATTGATTTTTAAA
>NW_018225507.1:0-999 GCF_001263595.1 Phalaenopsis equestris | reverse complement strand
CCACAATTTTGGTTTATTGTTTTAAGTCTTAATACCTGATGTTAGCCTCATGTGGTGGGAGAAGAGGGAAATCTAGAGTGAGAGCTATTATCTTCCCTACCTAGCCAGTCTTCAAAACTGTTCAAACTTTAAATTAGCCAATATTCTTTTTAGCATCTCTAGTAAGGGTAAAGAATAATATTGTTTTTATTTGGCACAACAAAAATTGAATTCTTCCGCAATAGAATTCCAATACTTGTTATTAATTCATGATAAGGAAAAAGGTAGTTTATTTATATTGTCTTTATCTTAAAAAAATATCTAGTTAAATCTAGTTAGTTGTTTACTTTATTTTTAATTATAAAAAATTATGAAAAAGAATCAAACTTTCGTTCCTATTATAATAACTATAGTTTGAGTAAAAATATTTTGTAAAGTAGAATTTGTTATGTAATTTCTTCTGACTTATTTAAAGATTGAAATTCTCTCTGTGGGTTTTATATTCGAGGCTTAATCAAAAAGTCATATATTACTTGATAACGATATGTATACTTGCGTAATATCCTATATCTGAATATAATAATTGTACTTTTATTTGCTTCAAAGTCAAGTTTTTTGTGCCATTACAAAGTAAGAAATATAAGGAAAAATTAATAATATAATCGCATCTATCGTAGTACTGTCATATAAGTTTGAGATCAAATATTTGGCACCGTTGTTGGGGAGCATAAAAAAATTGTGAAGGAATTTTTTAGAAAGCAAATTTTTATTTTTAGAAAGTCTTATTTAAACTTTTAAATTTATTATAGGAATATTGTAGTGTTGTTTTTTATATAAATTCTTATTTGTGATATTTTATTTTTTTTTATTTTGTAGTAATGTATGCGTAGTTGAGGTTCTAAAGAACTAGTGCCCCATAATTCTGAATGGGAACGAACTATTAAAAAAATAAAAATAAATAAAAATAAACAAAAAGATAAAAAATTTTAAGAAATGACAAACAAAAATAATCAAAATACT
>NW_018225506.1:0-3306 GCF_001263595.1 Phalaenopsis equestris | reverse complement strand
TTGTTGACTATTCCTAGAAAATTAGAAAAAAAAAACCCTCAACATTAGAAACTCTAAACTATTCTTTGCTCAACTTGAAGTTCACTCACCTCTAGCACTTAGTAGGTGGGGTCAGTATGGAGGATCTCAAGGACAGTCCCCATAAGACTGTTGACCTTAAGTTTGACTCTAGGTGTTGGTCTGGAGTTAGTTCACTCACTTGCACTCACTATCACATATATCCACTGACAACCCTAAACCCAAAATTGTTGACTTTGATCCCTTGATCATTTGGGAGACTCAAGTAGATGCTCCCCTAGACCCACTAGCCCTAGACTAAGGTTTAGCTAAGGCTAGTGCATAGAGGACCCAAATGGAGATTTCATAGGCTATAGCTGAAACATGGTGATTGGCACTCCAATCCTACCAAAAATATCCAATTGAGCCTTTTGCACCAAAATCTACCCAAATTACCTAAATGTCCTTCAAACCCTAAATTTAACCAAAATTCCCCAAATTCACCTAAAATACCCAAATTTATTCAACAATCATTTCAAAAAATTTAAAAATATCTAAATTGCCCAAAACCACCCAAACTTACCAAAATTACCAAAACACTCCAAAATTTAACAAAATTACAAAAATACTCTTGACACCCCAAACTTTCCCAAAACATCCAAAATCACTTCAAATGCCTCCAAAATAAATTTGGCCCATTCAATTGAACCCAATTTGGCCAATTTGACCATTTTGACCAAAACCCCCAAATTACCTTTAAAGGCCCAATTTTCCCCAAATTTACCTCAAATGTCCATCAATTGGGCCCCAATTCCCATCAATTTCAATCCTAAACTCAAATTCATCCTTAATATTATCAATCCAAACCAAATATAAGCCTAATGGACACATGCTTTTAGCTTAATTTTGATCAAAATCAAAACCCTCAATTTTGACCGTATGACTAAACCCTACCAAATTGAACCTCATAGCCTACTCAATTTGCCCAAATTTGAATCCTAAACTCTTCATAAAAATACTAAATATGACCTTTAATTGGCCTTGGGGAAGCCTCAATTTCACTTAACTTTAACCCAAGTCCAAGAACTCCAAATTTTCCCCAAATTGGCTATGTCTCCAAATTACACCAAATTGAAAGGCTTAACCCCAAAATTTCCACTTCATTCCTTCATGAAAAATCTTCGTAACATCTTTTTTGATCATTTTGAACATTTAATTGAACCAAATTACAAGCTTAGCTCAATGTAAACGCAAGTCTAATCCAACATGCCCAAATTGACCAAAATCCTAAAATCCTTCAATTTGAGCTTCCAAAAGAACTCAAAATTACTTCAACCCTTCACCAAAAACCTTCATGACAATATTTTACACAATTTTCATCAATAAATTAATCTTAATTTCATGGATAGCTTAATCCAAACCCAACATCTAGCCATTTTAAACCAAATTGAACCCATGCACCAAAATTAACTTAACCATGTCTGTGCCACCAAATTAATGACACCAGAGCCACTAAGTACACCCTACGGATGAGGTTAAACCCACTTAAATAGCCAAGATGAGCTAAGAAGTGACCATAGCCAGGCTAGCAACAACCTCGGCCATCGAAAAAAGTCAATCCAAGGCTACCCGAAAATGGTCTAAACCTAAAATTAAACCTCACTGGCCTGACTCACTCCCATTGGCCATTAGAGCCTTTCCTCCCTCCACCTCAGCCTGCTTTAGCACCCAATTCCTAGCCCTGAACTCCACCAGGTAGCCGTGGCTATAAATTGAGCCCTTCATGGCCAATAAAAAGAGTGCTTGAAACCTTATAGAAACTCTACCAAAATCTCACCAGAGCTTCTCCAAACCATCCCAAGTGCAATCCCCTTGCTCTCAGCCACTGATAGCTACCTCTTAGAGCCAATTTCTGCACTATAATTTGCCCTAAAATCAGTATAGATTTCTCCACTCCACCATAGTCCACCAAAATCCAATTAATTGTGCACACACCATCCCCACAGTGAAAGAGGCTGATTCCCCACAAAAGCCCCCTCTGAAATAACCACTAACCTAGCTATAGACTAACACCTAAAATCGAGTTTGGTCAAAAACATATCTAGACAATTCACCAGAGCTTGAGAGGAGAGGGATTCCCCCGGATGTTTTGTTGGGTCCAATCAAAGCTACCACAACCATATGATTGACGCCTCCCCTCTCGGACAAAGGTATTGAATCCCAACCCTAATCCAAGCTCATTTTGATTCATATATGTATTTACTGTATTTAATACTGCATATACCGTATGGATAGGTTCTTTTAGAGTAGATCAAGGTTTAAAAACAATTCCCATGCAATTTGTTGAGTTTAGGTGAAGATCTTAAGGTTTTAGTGTGAGCGACTTACGAGTTAGGTCACTTCGGGATGATGAACGGATGTCATCTGATCGCGCGTGTATTCAATGGACGGAGGATATCGAGCCAGACAGACTCTTGGTACTTCAACTGCGGGCCGCGTGGCAGCTGAGGTGGATGGTGTCATCGAATAGTGGAGGGCCGCGTGTGAGTTTGGAGTCGTCGTAGGATCCAATCAGTGCCACATGGATAAATAGAAAAATAGGGATTTTTAAATTAATTTAAATGCCTAAACTTAAAAAATCCATATCTTTCTGTAGAAAAATTATGGAAATAAAAGAAAAATATCCTCTTACTCAGTGAACAGAGGAGAATAACGTGGACCAAAAATAAAAATTATTTTCTTATTCCCTGATTTTTAATGAATTTAATATCCTCTTTGGTATTTTAATTCTCGATGATTAAATATTGCTCATCATGGCTTAAAATTTTGAGGGTTCATTCCTCATGACAGAGGAGATGTTCTCTGATTTTTCCAATGTCAAAGGGCATCTCTATGCTTCTAGCACTAATTTTAGAGTTAAGGTGACCATTTTGGTTTATTTTAATTATATAAATTAAAATTTCATTTGAAAAATTATGAAAATAATTTTAGTAGGTTTCCTATGGTCAGAGAAGTCTAGAAAAAATATCATGATGTCTTGAATTATCTTGTAAATTTCTATACTTAATTAAATATAAACATCTTGTTTTAATTTTTGTAAATTATGTACTTATCAAAAATTGACAAAATCAATCCCATATTGTTCATAAAAATAATATTTACCCACTGTAAAAAATTAAAAATTATTTGACTAAGTTCAAGTATTAAAGTTGATTTTCTAAGAAAACTTGTATTTCTGTACAAAAATACTTATATTTGATTAAATACATTTGAGAAATTAAGAAAGTGATTTTCTGATTTCCCTGTGAC
>NW_018225505.1:0-453 GCF_001263595.1 Phalaenopsis equestris | reverse complement strand
GGTCATTCAGTAGTGTTCTCAGATAGCACCTGAAACATTACCAAAGAAGCATTAGTATTGGCTCCGGGTATGAAAACTGACACAATACATATGACTACAAGTTTACCTAACATTGTTGCTACTACAGTTGCAGAGAGCACGAAAGATCTACAACATTGTAGTCTTGGTCACATGAGTCAGAGGTTTTAAGAAATCTTGCAAGATAAAAATTTGAGCAAGTGGGAGTTGGCCATGAAGGTGGAGATGAATTCTCTGTCAGGGAATCAGACTTGGGAGCTGGCAAAACTTCCACAAGTGAAGAAAACATTGCACAACAAGTGGGTGTACCGGGAGAAGACTGAGCTTGATGACAGTAAGAGGTACAAGACTGGACTAGTTGAAAATGACTTTCAACAGGGGTAGGATATTGGTCATGTAATGGGAGTTGTAAGAAGATACAGGAGTAACCCAGGA
>NW_018225504.1:0-5126 GCF_001263595.1 Phalaenopsis equestris | reverse complement strand
TGGATGTAA
Source organism: Phalaenopsis equestris (assembly GCF_001263595.1). NCBI lineage: Eukaryota > Viridiplantae > Streptophyta > Magnoliopsida > Asparagales > Orchidaceae > Phalaenopsis > Phalaenopsis equestris. The sequence goes on along the minus strand of NW_018225504.1, from coordinate 5,117 downwards.
TGATGTAATGAGTTTTTAGACATTGAACAATTTTATTGAAGTTTGTTATTATTTTTTTTTTGTAGTTTGAGAAGTAATTATTATTTCTTATATATTTTATAAAGATGCATTTTAATTTTTAAAAGATAAATTGATGTAATTCAATTTTTTAAAAGATATGAGAATTAATATTTAAGTTGTTGTCTATTTAACAATTGCAAAAATATATACAACTTTGAAAATTTTCAAATATTTTGGACATTTCGAACATTTCGGACATTTCGAACATCTCGAACATTTCGAATTCGAACAATTCGAACAATTCGAACAATTCAAACAATTCGAACATTTCCGAACCGAACACGAACTGACCATTCACGAACAATTTCGAACACGAGCCTATTTCAAACAAACTATATTTCAAATGAACCGAACACGAACACTACCGCTGTTCGTTCGTGTTCGGTTCGTTTACACCCCTAGATGTGCAACGCACGATCTCAAGACCTCAAACTAAAAACCCTTCTTTCAAACAGTTTCCTAATTCTACAAAGATTCAGGAAAAAAAGACTCCTAACAACACATTCAAACTTTGGTTCCACACATTCCTTCTGAAAAAAAAATAATCTTTTTTAGATTGTATGAACTCACGAATAATATGAGAGTCTACGTCCTAAAAAGAATTCAACAATATGTAAATATACAAAAATTGAGTGGTATGTGCTTAAATTTCCCCCATTTCTACTCTTATTTGAGAGTTTGTTTAATTAGTTGGGCATTTACATACATACCGCCCAATTCACACGTATTTATATATTTAACCCATAAAGGTTATTTTTTATGTTTATAGCACCCAAAATTTTTATATCAAATAAAAAATATCATTGTTTAAACTCAAAAAAAATAAAATACATTTTTTCATGCCTAGGTTAGATAGCATCTATGTAAAAAATTGAAGTTTGGGTGTTAAATATCTAAATACATAAGAATTAAGTGGTATGTAAATAAATCTTCCATAAATAATTGCTCAACAAAGCCTTCCTCGATCAACCTTCTTCCATTAAGTTTCTTGCTTCATGGAGCCGCCATAGTTACAAATTTATAGCTCATTGATCATTATTCCCCATACATTAATAAGTTCATGCCACGAAAAAAATATTGCGTCCGGAGTCCGGATGTAGAGCTGCGTCCGAACAACAGACGAGATCCACCGGGAGAAAAAAAAAATACTTTGGTGTATCGCGTCCATTGTCCAGACGCAGCTTGCGTCCGAACTCCGAACGAATTTTTTTTTTTTTTGTTAAACTTAGATAAAGCTACGATTCATTCAAACATATTCTCATCAACGATTTTAATGCAATTATAATCCCAAGTCGTGTTGACGACAATATGGCAGCATTCAATTATCAAATAAATATGTACGAGATAGTAGCCTCATGGTTTCACATTTTCTCCCGTACAAAAAGGTTCCATGGTCAAAACGCATCGAACGAAAAAATTTTTCTAAAATCATAAATTAATATGATATTGTAAATGACGACCTAAATCTAATATAGGTTGTCTACTAAGGATGGAGAGTGATCCTGCGAATTGAGGTAGGGCTGCAAATGAACTAATGGACCTGATGAACAACTTGATCTCAGAACAATTAATATTCGATCGATCGTGTTAATTAAAATTAGTAAATAAACAAATTTGAAAGTTTTTCAAAAACTCAAGCTTAAATGAATCAAAATTGAATAGAGTATAACTTGTTTGTTAATGTTCATAAACAAACTCATTTGTGATGATTAGCAAGTAACATGTTAAATACTCAATAATTATAGGATATATTATTTAAATAAAATTTAATTAATTAAAACTTTACTAATATAATTAATAGTAACATATTATAACCAAATAGCAATATGCACATAAATTTAATGTTTTTTTTTTATTTTTTTATTTTAATGAATATGTTTGTCAGTACTATTTTGTTATTTGATTGCAAAAAAAACTTACAACTTATATATTATTTTAATTAATCTTGTTAGTTGCTAATTTGAAATCTATTTAATTGTTTATTTATATATTATGAACTCATTTCAATGTTTAACCTTTTAATTAATATAAATAAGTCAAGTACAAATTGAATATGGATATTAAAAATTTTAAGCAAGCCAAGTATAAATATATACGGGAAAGCTCGTCTCAAGCTCAAACTGAACATGAACAACTTGCGACTCGACCAAGCCAAGTCCAAACCATAATGCACTCGATTGAACTCTACTCCTTTACAACCTAGATAGAGTTCCGGGTTTTAATTCTTAATATTTTAGCCTAATTATTTCCAAATGAAATTTTGCTATATAGAAAGACTATATAGTTGTTCATTTTATTTTAAATTTAGGATTTTAAAGTGTAGTTCTTCTTCCTAATAACGTCATTAACTTACAATTACACGCCCAGCATTTTTTTTTTTTCTTAAAGCCCCAGTAAATTATTTAATTAGCCGTTAATTATCTTAATTAGAGCCTTTTTAAAAGTACAAAACATTAGATTTGCTGTGAGAATATGAGTTCATATTCAAACTAATGATAATACTAAGAAAAAAGCAACTCTCTTCCCCTTTTATGTAATTTATAGGAACGTGATCACTAATAATTTGATTATTTTTAATGGTGCTAAAGGAAACTATAGTAAAGTAAAATGAGTGAAAGTTGAAAATTGTGTATTGTGGGTCCCACTTTTTCTTGTCACGAGAAATTATGACTTCGTGGATTGAGATTTTAGAGGAAAACTGTGAGCACACAGATTGAAGTTCCGACCATTAGATCAAGCTTATCATATCATTTAGATTGCAATTTGTTTGTTATTGTTTGATTAGCTCTCTTTAAATTATTTCCTTTAAAGGGGTCTTGTTAAAACTATATGTACACCTCTCATGTTTTGTGTAAATAACACTCTCAACTTATAATCTATTATCTGATATATTGAATTCTCCTCTTCTGCCCGTGGTTTTTCCCATCTTGAGTTTTTCATATAAAATTTGTATTTTTTTTATTTTGTTTTATTATTTGTTGTATCGATTTCATATCAAAATATAACAAGTGGTATCGGAGACAAGTTTTGATTTTGATGATGACAATAGTAAAGTACGACATCCCTCTTTTAAATAGCATCACCATATTTTTTTTCTTTGGCATGTTAAGATATGAGTTATCTTAGAGCAGATGGATCTAGAAGATGTTTACTTGGGTTCTAAAAGATGCACTCATCATTGACGATGCAGGAGAAGCAATGTAAAAGTTCAGAAGACACTTTCTCAAATTCATTTGCATCTATCAAATCATACTCCAACAGGATTTTAAAGGAGAAGACTGTAGACAAAAAATATGACAAAAAAGTTGTACTTGAAGCAACGTTTGCACTTTCATAAGATGTCAAAAGGTTCATCTATTATAGATAACTTAATTGTCTTTAAGGAAATCGTCTCTGATTTTGAAGCCATGGAAATTAAATATGATGAAATAGATTTGGCATTAATCATGTTGTGCTCACAGCTTTCATCCTATACAAAGTTTATATATAAATTCTTGTATGGGCGAGAGACACTCTAGATGAAGTAAATGATGTTCTATTTTCTTAAAAGAAGATTAATCAACTTGTGGGTGAACCTGTTCTCAATGATAAGACCTTTTTCGTTCGACGTATAACTCAAGAAAAGAGTTCTGATGTTGATACAAAGATCAGATCAAAATAAGGATAAAATCTGCAATCACTGTAAGAAAATGGGACACAACAAATTCAAATTAGAAAGACAAACAACCGGATCATTCTGGTGAAGTCACTGTTGTTAAAGAAACTATTAATGATATAATGAACTCTCCCAATTGTTTTCGACGGAGAGCCTTGTGATATTTAGGTTCTTGATTCATTCTTCATGTTTCATGTGTCCCAATAAGGATTAGTTTTCAACATACGAAACGATGTCAAAGGGTATCATGTTAAAGGGTAATAAAGCTCTTTATAAGAAAATCGACACCAAAACAATTAGAATTATGATTTTTAATAGACTTGTCGAAACACTTGGAGATATGAGACATGTCTCATATCTGAAGAGGATTATAATTTCCTTAAGTACTCTTGATGCTAAATGGTACAAGTATTTTAGTGAATGTGGAGTTTTGAAGATCGGAAAGGCTTTCTTATTATGATGAAGGGACAAAAAAATGTTGTTGGACTATATATATGAAGCAGCAATTACTACTTTAATGTCAAAAGATGAAACAATCGGACTATGGCATATGCGCCTTGAGCATATGAGTGAGAAGGGGATGGTTGAACTGAGCGGGAAGGGGACTTCTAAATGGTCATAATATTATTGAAGTTTTATGAGCGTTGTGTATTTAGGAAACTAAAGAGAGTTAAGTTTAATAGTGGCATTCACAGAACCAAGAAAATACTAAACTGCATACATTATAATCTATGGAAACCATCTAAAGTATCATTTGAAGGTGGTATCAAATATATGTTGGCCTTCATTGATGATTTCTCCAAAAAAGTTTGTGTTCTTCTTGAAGCAAAAGAGTGATGTTTTTACTATATTTTAGAAATGGAAGATCATGATAAAGAAGCAGATTGGAAAGCATATCAAATGTCTTCTTACTTTTTATGGGTTGGATTTTTGTTCAAAAGAATTTGATGTCTTCTGCAAATTAGAAGAAATTATGAGAGAGTTCACAGTTCGACGCACACCTCAGTAAAATGGTGTAGCAAAGTGATTGAACGAAACTATAATAGAGAAGGTTTGTTGCATACTCTCTAATGTCGAGCTACCTAAGTCATTTTGAGCTAAAGTTGCTTCTACAGCTTGATGAGTTTGTCAATGTTTAATATAACATCTACTACATAATATAAAGATGATTAGAAATAAATGTCTAGCAGTGGAGTTTCAAATTGATGTAGGTACAACCACAAGCATAATTGCTAAGTCAAATTCAAATAATCATGATGATGTTGATTTGCCACCATCACAATAACAAAAATCACAGTATTCTATTATCAAGAGTAGAACAAGGAGAGAAATTAAGCCAACTCAAAGGTATAGTTAAGCTGATTTGGTTGCTTATGATCTAAATGTAGTTGAATGTAGTGAA
>NW_018225503.1:0-10355 GCF_001263595.1 Phalaenopsis equestris | reverse complement strand
TAGCTAACTAAAATTTGTATATTTACATGCATGATATTCAACTTTTTAATATCATATAAAAATAACTGTTTTTAATTTTTTGAAGGTAAAATATAGCTTTCCATGCATAAGTTTATAAGATATTATAAATATAAATATCAAATTTAGGTATTAGATATGTAAGCACATAAAAATTGTGTTGTATGTATTATTAAAAATGGACATGATTGTTGGAGCAATATTATTGGCATCAATAATGATGTCAACATTGGCATCTAATGTGTTCATGATTGGCATGCTTGTGTCTTTCTTGCGTTATTGTTCTTGACACTCACTCCTAACACGTGTCTTTCTTGAGTCATTGGTCCTCGCACATTTGTTCACTTCTTACAACGCTTCAGACTGTCGTAGTATTTTTTTGAGTCATTGCTCACACTCATTTCCGACACTCATGGGTCTTCTTTGGGGACAATTTGCATATTAAGCATACCCATCGTGTGATTCCCTTCAGCGAGAACACCACATCACTTTTGTTGTGTTATGCACTCACATCACCGCACTGTTGGTGCATTCGTCAGTAGTACACATCATCTCATCTTGGTGAAGAATGTTTGCTATCTGTGATAACTCCTACCCTGAAGAAGTGGTCATGATGCACTGAATCACTTTGCGTTTGCATGTGCATTCTTGATCATCTTGACGATGAAATTGGCTCATTAGTTTTGTGAACCTTTGCTTGTTACAATGTGTCAGCTAGTATTGCTCGTGATGACGTCTCCGTGGACAATATTAGCTATCTCATTGTGACTAAAATGCATATATTGTGCTATAATTCCAAGGGGAATCGGTGCCACTTAGGCTTTTCTTTCCTTATGACCCATTTTAAAGTATAAAAAATATATTTTTATTATTTATATGCATCATATTTTCAAAGTCTATGTTGAAACTATTTGTCTGAGACTATTTGGATTGAGAATTTATGTATTAAAAATGTTTGTAATCGTTCATAAATTAATATAAATGTTTGTTTTTGTGAAATTACGTCTTATTTTGCGTTGAATTGAATTAGTTAAGATTTGTGAATCTTGAGTAAGAGGAGAGTTGAAAGGGAAGAAAATTGTTATTAAATAGTGATGAGACCATGTAGGAATGGTTGACTTAGGATAGGAGTGCATTTCACTTAAATAAAAAAAAAAAAATCAAAATTTGTGCACTAGCGCCTAAGCGCCAAAATCCTACGCCTAAGCGCTGCCTAAACCGAGAGATAGGAGCCTAAGCGTAGAATCATTCGTGCTTAAGCGCCGAACTATTCATGCTTAAGCGCCGGTTCATGAAAACCGGTTCACGAACGGTTTTAGGTGACGATTTGGTCCAAAAACACCATTACTGAACCTCAACTTCATCTTCTTCCTCGGGCCAATTGCGATTTCTAAACTAGGGCTCACCATATTTGAAGATTTCTTGGTGATTTGAAGTAAAAATTGTTAGATTTGATATCTTTGAGATAAGAGCTTCACTTCTATGTAAAAAATTTTTATTTTCACCATGTATTTTGAGCATATTCATGAGCTACTAAAAAATCACTATTCATGGTGAAAATTTGAGAAAAAGCTATGGAAAATACATGGATTTGTTAGTTTAAGCTTTAAGGAGTTAAGTTTAGTGATTTAGAGTTGAATTTGGAATTTATTTAGAATTTTATACATTTTTTTTGAAATGACACCAAGATTGAAGAGGAGTAAAGGAAAGGTTCGAGAGCTTATGATCGATACAGTGATGCACTGCAATCGAGGAAGTTGATTTCTGAGCAATGTTTTAAAGGTCCGGGAGGTGCTGTTGAAGATTTGATTGTTCGCCGTCAGTGGGAGTGGTTCTGTTGTTTTTCTGCCGTAACAGTGATTTCTGTTATGCAGTTCTATGCGAATCTCCCTAAAGCTAAGGAGTCATAGTGAGGGGGAAGACAATGCCTTTTTCACCTGAGGTAATAAATCAATTTTATTAATTGGCCCCGAGCACTTCGTGTTTTTATTCAAATTATAGTCCTACTGAGGAGGAGCTAGACAAGATTATTTCATCTTTGACTGATGAAGGAGGGCTTTGTAAGATTACAAATGAAAGAAGAGTTGAATTTTCTACTTCAAAGTTGGATGCCACTGCAAATGCATGACACTATTTTATTTCTGCTCGTCTACTACCTACAAATCATCTTAGTGAAGTGACCCGCGATCGAGCAACTTTGAACTATTGCATCCAACAGATAAGGTTCATCATCATTGGAGCTTTGATTTATAATGTTATTAACAGTTATGTCATCGCCGATACTACTGCAGGTTTGGGATTTGCATCCCTGATCTTTTCCTTGTGTGAGCAGGCTAGAGTTATATTTGATAGCTGGGAAGAGATCTTGCATTCTCTTAAGCCCATTGCTAGTGTGAATGTGAAATCTTATTCACATCATTCCATTTTTGGCTGGAGAGGAGGATTTTCTAGTAGTTCTGCTGCGTCAACATCACGAGCTTCTACTTCACATGCTTCAAAATCACGAGATTAGGCTTCTGGATCTGATTCTAAGTCACATCTATTACAGAGGATTTTGGACAATGTCAAACACATTGCAGATAAGGTATTAAACTTAGAACAATTTGCAGAGCATATGGATGGATATATGAAGGGTCATAATGATTAGGAGGGTGAATTTAACTTAGCTATGGAAAACCTCATGAGAGGTAACCAAAATGTTGTATTTCCTCAATACCCCAAATATCCACCATATGAGCCTGCAGCTACTTGGCGTAGTGACGATAGTGATGCCGAGGATGAGGATGATTAGTTTGGATCTATAGTTTTATTTAATTTTTAGTTTGTTTGTTGTTGAGAATTGTTGATAGTGCAATTGTTCTTTACTTTTTGTTATGCTGGATCTTAGGAAGGTTTAGAATATAGCCAACTTTTCACTTAAAAGTTGCATGTTTAAAATTTTTAATTCACTACCAGATATTGTTCTTTATGTTGTGGTCATGTATGTTTGTTTGTGAGTTTGTTTGCTTTTATGTTATACTCTACTGCGTAGAAGTCCAATGAATCTTTATATGTTAAGTAAATTAAAATTTGTTCTATTTAATTTTAAATCCTGTTATTAATTTTTGTACTTGCATATTTAGGAAGTAAAAATTTATGTTAGCATGATATTTTAAACTTTCATTCCTACCAATATTTATATATGATGTTAAAATGCTTTAATTTTATTAAAATTCAAGTTTGGAGAGGGAAATGAAAATTTTTTTAAAGAACTTTAAAATTTATTTGTTCTCAAATGTATTTCAAATAAATTTGATTTTGATTTGAAAAAAATGATCATGTATATAAAGTTATATTAGGAAAGTAAAATTTTGAACATAGAAATGAGTAAGAGAATTTAGTTAAAATTTATAGTAATGAAGAAAAATTAAAGTTAAAATTTTTTTAGTGTGGAAAATGCTAAGTATAGTGTAACTATCTTTAGTAGGAAAAATTGTATTTTTGAAAAATTTAGAAGATTTAGATTTTTATTTTCAAAACACAAATTTCTTTTATTGAAATTAATTTTCAAAACTATTATTATGTTTTTAAATGAAAGAAAAATATCAACTCTTTGCTTTAGGAATGGAAGAGTGGAATTCAAAATCATTAAAGAGCTATCTAGATATAGTAATCATTGCCTGAAAAAGGACAAGGAGAAGAAAAATAAAGAGAAAAGGAAAAAAAAATTAAAGAAAAGAAAAATTGGAAAAGGGAGGAGAAACTTGAGGATTAGTGCCTAATAACAAATTGGTTCCACATCAGATCTTTTTAAGGTATAAGACTTGAGAAATTCATATAAAACTTGAGAAACTCTTAAGCTTAAGGATATAATAGGGCAAGTAAAATTATGCTTAATAAAAAATTTTAAGTGGAGAAGATAAAATGTCTAAACTTTATATTTGAAGAATCTACAATATTTTTGAATTTGATAAAAACTAATATTTTCATATTTCTTAACATTAAAAATTTCTAAACTCTAAGTTGGTCTCATTTACTAATATTTTTTTTTTAAATTGGACTGCTATATTTCTACATCAAAATTTTAGTAACTCCTAAAAAAACACATATACATCATCTACTTATTTAGCTTTTAAAGATTGAAGGATCACTTGAGGACAAGTAACATTTTAAGTTTGAGGGATTTTGATACACAAAAAATATATAATATTTTTATATACATTTTTATACTTATTTTTAGGATATTGCACTTTAATGAAAGGTATTTGTGTATTTTTCTTTCAGGTACTATCAAAAAGATGAAAAATGCTGAAAGGAGTGAAAAATGGTCAAATTTGGAGCAAAAATGAAGAAGGTGCCAAAATTGAACTAGGGCGCCTAAGCGCTCCCAGGACTGACGCCTAAGCCCGGTACCCTGCGCTTAAGCCCCAGAAGTAGTTATTTGATGATTCATTGAATTTAGACAAATTTTTGAAGAGGTGTTTGAAGAAACCCTTGGTAAAAATGTGGGAACAACTTATGGACATGAAAGTTCATTCAATTGACTTTTAAAAAGAGGCAATTTCTAGAAAATTCATTGAATGGTGACACATTTTGAAGAGACACCAATGAACTTTTTGGATTTTTATTAAAGAAGACTTGGATCATCAAAGCCAATCACCGAGAGGAGGCCAGCCATTAGCCATTAGAGCCATCATTCATCAAAGTAACTACCGTCGTCGCCACCCATTGCCGCCGGCACTTTCTTTTTTTTGTGTGTTAGTTTTTTATTGTGAGTGAATGAAGAGGATTCAAAAAAACTTCAGGACATTTGGTGGAGAGGATTTGAGATAAGTGTTTATCTTTATGACTACACTTGGTTTTAATTTAAATTTCTTGTTTGTGTGTATGATTTCTACTTTTAAACTTATGTTTGGTTGTGTTTTCTCTATGTATTTTGAGTAGTTTTCTTTATCTTTTTTCTTAAAATGATAAGTAATTAAGTATTTAAAGGAAGTTACGTGAAGTATTAGACTTCAATGTTGGAAGAAGTTGTGATGATTTGAAACCTTACACTTCATTTACTTCTTGATTTGACCAATTAAGATGCTAATACCTGTTGTGAGAACATGTAAGATCCGAGATGATATTGTTTCAATCAACAAATGGTTAGAATCACATATTGATTTCATGAATGAGAATATAGTTCATGGGGCTGTAAGCTTTTCAAGGGTATACAATTAGTGGACTTTAGAGTGACAGATTAAAGCCACCAATTTGATTTATAGTTTTAGGTTTTGATATGAGATGTTAGCCCCCAGGTGAAGGGAGAAGAGGGAACTATAGAGTGAGAACTAATATCTTCTCTTCCTAATCGATCTTCAGGATTACTCAAACTATAGATTAACCAATGCTAAATTAGCCAATGTTCTTCATAACATCTTTAGTAAGGGTAAAGAATATTAGTGCTCTTATTTGACACAACACATTTAACATACTTCCACAATAGAACTTCTATACTTATTACTGATTCATGACAAGGAAAAAAATATTTTACTTATATCTCTTTATTTATATAGCCTTCATCTTGAAAATATTTAGTTAAGTTAATTAGTTGCTTACTTTAATTTCATAAATCCAAAAATTAAAAAAACAATCGAATCAAATTTTCATTCCTATTATAACATCTTAAGTTTAAGTAGGAATATTTTGCTAAGTAGATTTTTTTCATCTAAACTTTCTAGTTTTCTAAAGTGCATATTATTATTTTCCTTATGAGTTTGATATTCGGGGCTTAATTAAAAATTAATATATTACTTGCGTAGTATCTTATATTTAAATATTATAATTATATTCTTATTTGTTTCATAGTGGAAAGCTTACCCAACTTTTGCTTTGGATCAAGTTTTTGACTTTATTGCAAATTAAGAATAACTATTAAGGAAACTAAACTATAATCGCATACATCGTATTTTACTTCTAGACAGAAGAATGTTGGGCTAAGCTGCCCAGCCTAAGCGAGCATCTGTTGACTTGCATTTGCAATCATCAGTAGATGTAAAGGTCAAGGCTGCTTTAGCAACTTAGCAGGGAGAGACCATGGTTAGGAGAGGTTGACCTTACCATGAGGCATATTTATACATACCATGCCCTCAGGGGTTTATCCCTCCACTTTTCAAGAATTTGATGGGCTAAAAAATTCTTGGCAGAACATTACCTTATTCTGAGCATTATGTTGCAACATTAACACTAATGACGTTTTGCTACTTTACTTAATTATCACTAGTTTAGCCTAATTCAAGTTTCAATGGTATGCTGACTTATTAAATGGAACCTTCAGAATGTCACCAAATTAGAGGATGCATTTGTGAAATGTTTTACCAGTGCGCATGATCGGGTCACCTTGAATGACATAATGCTATCTCAACAAAAGTCTAATGAGTCATTAATACACATTTTTTTCCATTGATAAAATTTGATTATGAAGTGCGAGCCTCTCCTTTAGAGGGAACATGATGTCACACTCCTCATAGGCAAAATAAGATGCCTTATAGCTTTCTTGCTGAAAATAACTCTTATAAAAAAATTCAAGGTCTTGATAGAGAAGGTAGCCAGCTTGCAGAATATTGTGGGGTCTTTGGTCCTTAAAACTGATGAAAAAGCTAAAGACAAGAAGTCTTTTATGGCAGTTCCTTTGAAAGGGGCGAAAAAGAACCTAGCTTTGATAGCAATTGATATTAGGCTGAAAAAGCTTATTCTGACTGCCGAACAAGCTCGCCCGCCTTCCAAGAACTGGAAAACCTAGTCTTCTAAGAAAAGAACCTAAGATGCATTCTCTTAAAAAGAAATGCCTTAACAAAATTTTTAAGAACTTGAACAAATAGGATTTGCAGCTTCTTATACTAAAGAAGCTCGACGAGGTGAAGAAATCCAAGAAGTCCAACTATTGCCACTTCCACAGGCACGTGAGGCATGTACTATTGGATTTATATACCTTCAATAATTGTCTTGAAGCCCACTTTAAGCTGGAGAGATTGAGATACCAGAGTTGTACTTAAAGAAGCCTCTTGGAAGAGGATCAGCCAAAGTCGTTGCAGCCGTTTCGATTGCATATATTATAGACTTTTCTATCAACATAGCTTCTTTTTGTTTATTTGTAAATGTGAGCTCAGAGCAGTAGCTTGTTCCCTCTGATACTTTTGTACTTTTGATGGATGAATGAAAAAAGAAAATTTTGAGTACTTTTCTGTGTTTTGTGTTTTTATCTCTTACGAGTCTGACACAGATGCTCGTGAATGAGAGGACCAATACTCTATATTGCCCTAATTCAATGACGCTTATCGCATTTATGACGATTTGAGTGATTTATCAAATGGCGTAAGTGAGATGCCTGTTCTTCAAGGACCTCACGTAGAGCCTCCAATTAAGTGTTCCATTAAGGATGATCCCCATGGATCTCCTAATGAGAATATTCAGGAAGCCTACTTACAAAGCAGCAAACTCCTTCCTCCAAGGATAACTAGGCATACTTCCCATAAAAGGGAAAAAAATATCATCACCCAAGAATTTAATGACCCTCATGAAGTTCCTGCCTAGAGCAAAAGAATTAAGAATTTTTCTATTAAGGTAGATTATAAGGTTCTCACGCACTTTAAAAAATTGCTAGCATCGTTGAGCAACTATGATGATCTCATTCTATCCTTAGAATTTAGGGAAACTTTGGTGAAAGATCTCTTAGAGCCCAAAGTTTTCTATGCCTAATATTCTAAAGAGAAGATAAAGGAGGTGGTCACACTGCAAGGCATAACTGCCTACACTTTTTTTTCTAAGGATGATTTATTGTTGGGTACTACCAACCATAATTGTCCCTTATATGTGACATTTATGATATATGAGACTCCTTTGAACACTATACTAGTTGATCCTGGAATGTCCGCTAACATCATTAGCATGCACACCGTTGAGGTACATTCATTAAATATACAAAAGTTATGCTTCGACAGGATCATGTTAAATTTCTTTAATGAAAAGGGGCAAAAGACCTTAGGGTCCATAACCCTTCCGCTCCAATTTGGAGAGTTCAAAAGCAAAGCCAATTTCAACATCATAGATGCAAACACGTCCTTTAGAGCCTTGTTTGGATGTCACTAGATTCACGAGTAAGGGATGGTACTTTCTACTCTGCAATAATGCTTCAAGTACATGGGTGCAGGAGAAGAGTTCTCCATTCTAGGTGTTGTCCATCCATTCTATATAAATGAAGTTGGCATATACGATAATGTTGAATATTATGTTCCTCATATAAAGACATCTTTATATACTTCAATACTGTGGGACGTCCACATGCCCCTCCTCTTCCTAGTCCTTGAGTAATCAAAGGCAAAAAGACAGTGAAGGAGGAAAGGCTTCGTACCACACCTGCATTAGAGCCAACTGAAAGGCTTCCTACTCTGCCAACTGATGCACGAAAACTTAGGATTAAATTAAAAATAAGTATGTAATGTAACCGAAATAATAATGTAACTTTAATGAAAATAATTTATCTTTAGAACCTCTTTTAAACTCTTAATTCCCTTCTACATATAACACAAGTATACGTATCGTTCAAGTAATATTGGGCTCTAATGGAGTCCTAGATATCGATCCCACAGGGAAGCTGAAAATATATATAAGCTAGCTATTAATATTCTATTCTTAAATTAAAATAAAATTAAAAATAAAGTAAAGTACGACGTTTGAAGTTAAACTACTCAAGTGAAATGCTACTAAATATGCAGAGGTACAACTACAACAGTTAAGTTAAACTAGATGCTAAACTTTCAAAAGTAAAATTATTGAAATAAAATAAAGATTTTTGTTGATGAAAAGTTCAAGTATGAGAAAACACCCTTCCCCTTTACAATGAAAATATGACTTGTGAATAAATTGAAATCATTTGAAAAATATATTTAAAAGCTATTTTGTGCCAAATAGGAGCAATCTTATTCTCTACCCTCTTCTGAGCGCTATAAAGAATATTGACTAATCTGGAGTTTGGTCCCTAATTCCATGGTTAGGTTGGGAGGGTACCAGCTGTCACTCTAGATCTCTCACTACTCCCTCACCTGAGGGCTAACATGCTCGCATTAATTTCCAATCAACTGAATCAAATTGGGGATTCTAATCTGTCATATTAAAATCTTCCAATTCTAAATCCAACGAAGTATATTTCTCTATTTATTTGCACCCAATCCCATGGATGACATACTTTCCCATGAAATCAAATGTGATTCTCTATTTGTTGTAGAAATCATATCCCCTTTTTAGAACATATGTTTTCCAACACATTTTAACAATTTAATTGGCCAGATCGAAAAGTAAATGAAGATTAGAGTTCAATTCATCACAAATTATATACATTTAAAATCATAGAAAACAAAATCAATTCTTCACAAAACTATTTCTTCATAATAAGGAAAAAGATAAGGAAAACTACTCAGAATTCATGAGAAGGATACGATAAAACACGGACTTCATATATAAAAACAAGTTAACAAACAAAAGAAATGAAAAATACAACTTATCTCACAATCCTTCCCAAGCAAATCCCTAGAAGTTCTCTCCAAGCATCTTTCTTTACAAACACTCTCAATTCTCTCTTAGAAGTGTAACGAAGAAGAAATCTCTCACCTTCGCTCTCCACTTACAACCCTAGAAGACAATCTCTAAGCCATTGTCTTTCTCTCTCTATCTCTCCCAATTGGTTCTCACGCCAACTTTTTTTTTTGCCCCCACTTGAAGTTCTTCTCCAACTTGATTTTTTTTTGGCTGCCCCCTCTGAAAAGAATTTCAATTTTCCTCCAAAATTCAAACCTTTGAATTTAAAAGATGCGCCTCTTTGATCCAAGAGTCAATTCCCTTCAAATTAGAACCTTCCAAAGTGTCTAGATGCATTGAATCACTCCATGGGGTGTTTAGAACATGTGTCCCTTTGAAAATTTACACAAAATTCATCTTGAACCTCCTTAATTTGAAAAAGTAGCATCTGACGCATCATGCACTCATGCGCCGATCTGGCGCCAGTTCTCGCCGATCTAGCGCATCATGCGCCGATCTAGCGCATGATCGGCGCATCATGCGCCGATCTAGCGCATCATGCGCCAACACTCTGGATTTTGGCACATCATGCGCCAAACCCAAAAATTAGATATTTTTGCTCCAAATTTTGCTCCTTTTGCCATTTTTGCTCCAAATGCCTAAAAGTGGTATGCCTGCAAAAAAAAACACAAAAATACCTTTCTTTAAAGTGCAAAAATCACCAAAAATGGGCATAAAAATGGTGCTTAAAACAGTATATTATTTTTATGTATCAGAATCCCCCAAACTTAAATGTTACTTGT
>NW_018225502.1:8880-9957 GCF_001263595.1 Phalaenopsis equestris | reverse complement strand
GAACAGTATGAACCTAAAGTGGATCCTCAGAGAAGGCTAAACCCAATAGTGAAAGAAGTTGTTAGAAAAGAGATTTTAAAGTGGTTAGATGCTAGAATTATATATCCTATTTTAGATAGTGTTTGGGTAAGCCCAATTCACTATGTTCCGAAGAAAGGAGTGACTGTTGAAGAAAATGAGAAAAATGAATCAATACCAATAAGACAAGTAATTGGGTGGCAAATTTTTATTGACTATAGAAAATTAAATATGGCCACCAGAAAAGATCACTTTCCTTTGCACTTTCTAGATCAAATGTTGGATAGATTGGTTGGGAACAAATACTATTGCTTTTTAGATGGATATATTGGATATCACTAAATTCCAATTGCTTCAGAGGATCAAGAGAAAACAATGTTTACAAGCCCATATGGAACATTTGCTTTTCTTAGAATGTCTTTTGGACTATGCAATGCACCTTATGCATGATGTCAATTTTTAGCAATTTTATAGAGCATGGAATGGAAGTGTTTATGGATGATTTTTTTGTATTTGAGACTTCATTTGAGTTATGTCTTAATAATTTAGAAAAAGTTCTGGAGATATGTGAAAAAATCAACCTAGTCTTAAATTGGGAAAAATGTCAATTTATGGTTGCAGGAGGATTTTTCTTGGGCATAAAATTTTTGAAAATGGCATGGAAATAGATTCTGGAAAAATTGAAGTTATAGAAAAATCACCACCTCTTAATAATCTTAAAGGGGTGAGAAGTTTTCTAGGATATGCTGGTTTTTACAGGCGCTACATAAAAAAATTTTGAAAAATAACCAAACCCCTATGCCAACTTTTAGAAAAAAGATACAAAATTTATATTTAATGAGGAATGCATTACAGTATTTGAATAATTAAAGAAAAAAATAATCACTGCACCTATAATAGTACCATCTGACTGGGAGAAATCATTTAAAATAATGTGTGATGCTAGTGATTATGCTATTGGGGTTGTATTAGGATAAAGACACGATAAAGTTTTTAAAGTTATACATTATGCTAGTAAA
The DNA here is from genome assembly GCF_001263595.1 of Phalaenopsis equestris. Taxonomy (NCBI): domain Eukaryota; kingdom Viridiplantae; phylum Streptophyta; class Magnoliopsida; order Asparagales; family Orchidaceae; genus Phalaenopsis; species Phalaenopsis equestris. Next base: position 8,920 of record NW_018225502.1, on the reverse strand, counting down.
ACTCTAAATAATGCTCAAATTAATTATACTACTACTGAAA
>NW_018225502.1:3485-8792 GCF_001263595.1 Phalaenopsis equestris | reverse complement strand
GTATACAGATCATTCTGCTATTAAATACTTGATGCAAAAGAAGGATGCTAAACCAAGATTAATTAGATGGATACTTCTATTGCAAGGGTTTGATTTTACCGTGGTAGATAGAAAGAGAAATGATAATCGAATAGCTGATTATTTGTCAAGAATAGAAATATAAATACTAACTAGTTTTGCAAATAAAATTTTAGAAAATTTCCCTGATGAACATTTATATAGTATTGATGAAATGGATGTACCGTGGTATGTTGATATAGTAAACTACATTGTAAATGACTTTCTACCACCTGCTATCAAGAATCCATAATTAAAGAAATTTATCTATGATTTGAAAGTCTATTTTTTGGATGACCCAAATTTATATAAACAATGTAAAGATTTAATTATTATAAGATGTGTGTCTTATGAAGAAACTAAACATATAATTGAAAGATGCCATGATTCTGAATTTAGAAGAAATTTTGGAATAAATAGAACTGCATATAAAATTTTGCAAGCTAGATTTTATTAGCCTACTATTTTTAGAGACGTTAATGAATATATTAGAACATGTGATAGATGTCAACAAGTAGGAAATATTTTTAGAAGAGACGAAATGCCTCTAAATTACAAATTAGAAGTTGAATATTTTGATGTGTGGGGATTAGACTTTAAGGGACCATTTATGCCTTCATTTGGAAATTTATATATATATATTGCTTGATGTTGATTATATGTTTAAGTGGATTGAAGCTATTGTTGTATATTTTTATAAGATATAGAATGCCGAGAGTAATCATTACTGATGGAGGATCTCATTTCAAGAATAAGAGAATAGAAAAACTAATCAATAAATATGATATAATGCATAGATTCACTACCGCTTATCATCCTCAAACTAGTGGTCTAGCAGAAATATCAAATCGTGAAATTAAACTCATTTTAGAAAAAGTTGTAAATCCTTATAAATTGGATTGGTCTGCTAGACTAGATACTGCATTATGGGCATACAAAACTGCTTATAAAACTCCTATAGGAATGTCCCCATATAGATCAATTTTTGGAAAAAAAACATGTCATTTATCAATGGAATTGGAACATAAAGTATTTTGGGCTATTAAAGAATTTAATTCTAATTTAAAAGATGTTGGTGAGAAAAGGTTTTTGGAACTCAATGAACTTGAGGAGATTAGAAATGAAGCGTATGATAATGTAAAAATCTATAAAGAGAAAATGAAAATATGACATGATCGGAGGATTATATGTTAAGAAGAAATTTGAACCTGGACAAGAAGTTCTACTATAAAATACAAGATTGAGATTGTTTCCAGGAAAACTAAAATCCAGATGGTTATGCCAATTTAAAGTGATTAAAATCTATCATTATGAAATTGTTGTTATTAAATATCCTAACACTGGAAAGATATTTAAAGTTAATGGGCATCATTTGAAACATTATTATGAAGGGCACATACTTCAATTTAAAGAAGTATTAATGTTAAATCAACCCAACTAAACAAATGATATGTCGGGCTGACGACATTAAACCAAGCACTTTGTGGTAGACAACCCATACGTATATTATTATGTATTATTATTTAGTTTGTTAAGTGTCTTATATATTAGTAGATAATAATCCTACACAAATGCATTTATTATAAATTAAGTCAAATACTGGTATTGGAGGAAAATTTTGAATCGAATAAAATAAAAAAATGAAAATCGCAATTTTGACCATTGGCGCCGACGATGCCCTGGATAACGAACATCAGCGTCGAGTGCGGTTGGACAGTTTTAGCGACTTTTAGCGGGGTTTGGAGCGATTTTACTTCATAATAACCACCAGGACGAGTTTAAAATGGCCTAGAAAAATTTTTGGACGCCAAATAACTTCCTATTTTTGGATTCCATGGCTTCCAAATTTAGAAATACTTTGAGGTATGGATTTTTCAACAAAAGAAAGTTTATTAGTTTTGACGCGCAGCGATTATACGATAAAATTATTATAAAAAGGAGATTGATCAAGGAAAGAGGATTTATTAATCATGGAGTGATCAATCCTATTGGTTCGATTGATAAAATCATTCTGCAAAGGCGTTGGGAAGTTCTGTGTTACACTACGTCTGCAGTTGTCGTACTTGTGGTGAAAGAGTTTTATGCAAACTTACATGGAATTACTTAAGGTGTTGTCTTCGTACGAGGTAAGGCTATACCATTTACTCCTGCAAGGATTAATGTATTGTATATGATAGACAACATTCCAATCTGTCATTATACAAATTTCATTCCTACACGAGCTTTGATGCAAGATGTGTATAATCTTTTGACGGATGAAAGTGATATGTGGGAGATACGAGATGAAGGATATGTTAGCTTCTCCACTTCATTACTTAATCCAATTTCGAAGCAATGACATTTCTTTATTGTTGCAAAATTACTCCCTACTATGAAAATTAGTAGTTACCAAAGAATGTGTTATTTTAAAGTGTTGCATTCAAATGAAAAACCCCATTGATATAGGGTCTATTATATTTAAATCTATTATGGGTATCCTTATTAATGGACCAATTTATGGACTTGGGCATCCATCTAGCATTTTTTTTATTTGCAGTTAAGCCCAAGTTCCATATGAAAGTTGGGAAAAGACTTTATTACCTTGGGAGCCCATGAATCCTATAGATGAGAATTATTGTGGAAATGGAAATGAAGTATTAGAAGTCATCATAGATCAATTTTCACATGCTTCAACTCCATTAATACCACCAACAGTTGGAAGTTCGCTTGCTTTGAAAAAGAAATTGAAGAAAATTCAAAGGGAACTTTAGAATAATATGAATGCGGTAGGAGATCTTAAATACCTTTTTGATCACCTAGATTGGATAATGAAAGAAAATATTGATCACACTAGAACTTTTGAAGCAGGATTAGTTCGGATGTTTAAAGAAAAAAGGTGGATCGAAGAAAATTTGACAGATCATTTCTCGTACCGATCCTTCTACAATTTTTATGTTCATTACCAATCTATGGGAGATATCAGAGGAGCAGAAAGCTCTGAAGAAGAGGCGTAATAATTGAATACTTTAAATCTCTATCTATTTTAGAACATTATATATATATACTGTAGTTGTGTGGATTTAATTTGGTTTGGTTTGCTTTTTTGCTTTAGAATTCTGAACTTTGATTGTGTGTATAGTTTTGTGAAAGCATTTAGTGTTGTAGCTTGATTTCGATGTTGGATATATAAAAGTTAGTTTGTTGTTGTTTGTGAAAATTCGTGTTGGTGAAATGTTTTGTTTTGTGAATTATTGTTAGATAAAAATTTGTGTTTAAAATACTAAAAATTTTGGAGTAAGTCGATAGGAAATTAAAAATTAAAAAAAATCAAAATATGAAATTTTCAGGCCTTCAGCGCCGACGGTGCCTCGACCCGACAGCAGATTTTAACCCCTAAAAATTTAAAATTTTTACTATAGCCACCATTTTTACGCTTAAGTCATCTTCAACCTTCGGTTTGGGCGGCTAGGGCTTGATTGTGGCCGGATTTGAGGCAATTTAGAGTCTAAAAGACTTCTGATTTCATCTTCTCTATGTAAGAGCTACACTTTAAACCAAAATTTTTTTAATTTTCACCAAGGATTTATCTCACATTGCATGGATCCGAAAATATGAAAATTTTTTTGAGAAATTTGTTAGATAATCCTTTAGTGACGAACTCTTATATAGTGATTTGAAATTTAAAATGTTTTACATTTTGATTTTTGGAATTTTAGAATTTATTCAAATTTTTCAAAATTTTCTAGATTTTCTATGGCACCTAGATCGAGCAAAAGGAAAGTAGAATATGACAAGCAGAGATTTGCTAACTTTAGAGCCAATGCTCGATTTCATAACATTTATGAAAATAAGAAAGTAATTAAGGACCGAGGTTTTAAAAATCCAGGAGGAGAAGTTGAACGTTTGATTATTGCTCGGCAATGGAAAAACTTCTGTTATTTTACTGTCGATGCAATACTTGGATTGTAATGGAATTTTATGCCAACCTTTCTGAAGCTTCTGATGATTATGTATTTGTTCGTGGAAAAAGAGTAGAATTTAATCCAAAGAAAATAAATGAGTTTTATTCTGTAGAAGATGTATATAGATGTCAGCATCATTCTTTTTCTATTATAGATCAGGTTTTAGATGAAGTTATTTCTTTTCTGACTAGTGAGAAAGGGGCATGGAAAATAAAAAATGGATTTAAAGTTACTTTTTCCCTGTATTAGTTTAAATGTAATATCTAAGGCCTGACATTATTTTATTTATGGAAGAATGATTCCAACGAACCATCATAATGAGGTGACCAAAGATAAACTATTATATTCAGCAAGTGATGGATATAAATGTAGGCTCTATCATTTATATGAACATTCGATCTATTGCTCTAAGAGAGACCACTGGTGGATTAGCGCATCCTGCTCGGCTTTACACACTTTGTGAGCATGCAGGAGTTGATTTCAGACCTAATGAGGAGAGCATTGAGCCTCAGAGACCCATTGGGCCAGCCAACTTCAAGACTTATGAGTCTCATGTTGATTTGAGATCTAGAAAGGCCAGTGATATTCCTTCTACTTCTAGAACCCCTAGTGAGCCTACTTCAAGTGACCCCAACAGCAGGGAGTTGTTGGACCAGGTGATGATTCAACGGGGAGATATTTTGATGATGGATCATATGATGCAGAATATAGAGGCCAAAAATGCTCACACTGATGATCTGATTCACCAAAAATTTGAGGATGATGCTGCTTATGATGATGCTTTAGTGAGAGACCTGACGGGTGGTCATACAGTTCAATTCCCTATTCACCCTACTTATAACTCCATATCAGTAGCAGAAGTTAGATGTCGATGATGAGGAGGATGATGACTGGTGATCTATTTTGTTTGTTTGTGTTTGTATTGTGTGATTGTATTGTTTGTGTTGTGATGTTGTTTAGACTTTGTTTGTTATATTATGTGAAACTGTAATGTGGAAGACTATTTTTATTTTTAGAATTTAGTTTAGTTCTGTTGTTATTTTCAGCACTTTGTTATGTTTTGTGACTAGTTCTTTCTCAGCAAATTTTATATGTATTATGTGCAATTTAATGTTTTTAGCCTTGTAGTTTTCATTTTAGCATCTGTAGTATTTTTAAAATTTATGTTCAAAAATCAGAATCTCAAACAGGTATAATTTTTTTTTATGTATTTAATGTTTTCTTTTACCCTTCATTTTTAAAGCTCTTCATGTAAAATCTTTTAAAAATTTAAGTTTAGGGGGGGGAGAAGAAAAATCCTATTAGAAAG
>NW_018225502.1:1526-3366 GCF_001263595.1 Phalaenopsis equestris | reverse complement strand
TTGGTATTAGAGGTTAATTTTGGATAACTAAATTTACGTTTCTAAATATATAGTAAATTTAAGTAAAAATTTTCAATAATAAAGGTTAATTCTAGGAGCTAAGATATTTGGTAAAAGAGAATAAGATCATGTTTCTCTATTTTAGTAAATGAAATTTGTATTTTTGAAGTATTAAAAATCTTAAAAGATTCATGTAAAAAAAAGAATTAAACTTTATGAAATCTTTAAGTTAATATAAATTTGTTAAGTGAAGAAATATAAAAAGTTTTTAACTTTAAGAAGAAGATAGTGAAGTTCAAAAACATTAAAGGCTATCCAGATATAGTAATCCTAACATATAAGAAAAAGAGAAGAAAAGAAAGAAAGAAAACAAAAAGGGGATTAAAAATTATCCTGAAAAGAAAAGAAAAAGAAAAAAAAAATATGGGGAGAAGCTTGAGGAGATGCCTAATTAAAAACTGGCTTCACTTTAATCAACTTAAGGAAAAAAACTTGAACACATTTTCTAAATTTGAATGTTAAATTAATTATTAATAAAGTTTTATGAAGTTCTTTTTCATATGAATTTGCTAAGTGACTTTAATATAACAAATTGCAATTTTTGAATATCTTTGCACTTTTAATATTAACTGAAGTTGTTTTGACCTTAGACTTAATTATTGAATATCTTTACTGGATCAGAAACCTTAAGACTTAATTATTGAATATCATTACACCTTTAATATTAACTGGAGTTGTTTTGACTTTTTCTTAAGTTATTCTATTATATTTGAAAAACTAAAATATGAAAGTCTAAAAGTTAAGTTTTTTATCATACATCATATTTTTTTATGTAGTAAAAGAGTTATTTGAGGACAAGTAACATATAAGTTTGGGGGATTTTGATACACCAAAAATATATGCATTTTTAGACCCATATTTTAGACCTATTTTTGATGATATTGCACTTTAATAGAATATATTTTGATGTTTTCTTGCAGGTTGTTGATTTTTAGGGCTTAAAGCAAAAAGAAAACAAAAAGGATGAAATTTGGAGTCAAAATGACGTTTTTGAAGATATGCTCAGCACCGGCAGCGCAAAACAAAATAACGCAGAGATTTTTTACTCAGCGCCGACATCACCAATGGTAATGCAGCGCCAAAGGCAGTGTAGACCCCGTTTCTAGAAAGTTTGATGTATTTGGATGATTCTTTGAAGAGTTCTTGGAGGCACCTCTTGGAGAACTGACCTTGGGCTCTATTTGGGGTCGAATTTCATCAGAAAAAGCTCTACTCTACGTTTTTCACTCCTCTACTTTCATTTTTCGCACCACATCATTCCTTTCCAGTTCCATATTGGAGTCAATTAGTGATTTTGTTTTCATAGTTTAGAGTTTTTGTGGTGAGATTTAGTGTGAAACTTTCTGTAAGAGTGTTGGAGAAGGAGAAAAGTGAGAGACATCTTCTTTCTGCATTTCTAAGGAAAGGCTACAAAGGATTTATTGTTTGTTTAAGTATTGTATGAACTTTCTTTTATATATGAAGTTTGTGTTTTGTTATTTCTTTCTTATGAAGTCTGAGTAGTTCCCTCTATCTTTTTCCCAACTCGATATGGTGAAATGAGAAGATAATATGAATGTGCCAATATTAAATTATAAAATAAATTGTGATGATTTTTAACTTTGAACTTAATTTACTTTTGATCTGGCCAATTGAATTGTTAAAATGTGTTGTGAAACATATGATCCGGGAAATGGAGTATGAGTTCTACAACAACGTAAGGATCACATTTGATTCCATGAAGGAGAACATCGTTTATGGAATTAAGTGCAAATAAATAGGGAAATATTCTTTGTTGGGT
>NW_018225502.1:0-1354 GCF_001263595.1 Phalaenopsis equestris | reverse complement strand
CTCTGGAGTGGGAGCCAGTATCCTCCTAGCCTAGCCACGGATTTAGGGACTAAACACTGAGATTAGCCAATGATTTTCTATGCACTGTATCAGGGTAGAGAATTAAAATTGCTCCTATTTGGCACAATACATATTATGAACATTTATCTCATCTCATTTTACCATAGACTCATTGTAGTAGGAAGGTTGTTTTTTCACATAAGAATATCCGTTACATAAAAAACATTAATAGATTAGGATTTACGATTTTAAGTTTTGCATATTTGATTTGATAATAGTTTAGAAATTTAATTTTGATTACATCTCAACAATTGAAATTAGTGACAGTGATTTCAATTGACTTTCTGTGAATTTTCTAGTAAATTTGTCATTTCTAATTTAAACCTTCCCCATAGGATCGATATTTGGGGCTTAAATAGAAAGTCCATTATTACTTGATAACGATACATATACTTATGTAGAATCCAAATTTTAATTGATTATATTTAATTAAATTTTACACAATCTATCGCAACAAAAAAGTCAGATCATTAGGCTAAGTGGCTGAAGTCGTTCGTGTGGTCACACCTGATTGTAGCGTAGTCATGCCATCTGTCTTCGATAGGTGTCGTGGTTATGCCACTTTGGGTCACTTTTTCTCTAGTTTTTTTTGCATTTCAAATTTTTCGTATTTGACCCCTACAATATGTACAATATCAAAAGAAAACATTTCTTAAGCGTAAATCAGTGATAAATATATAAAAATAATATGTAACTTGCTGGGAAAATTTCTTGTAAAATCGTATAAAATTGATGCATGTTGTATAACCTAAAGGTGTGGCAATAAAGTATCATTGTTGAGATTTATTGCTTAAACACTAGCCTTCATCATATTTAAAAGTAAAAAAAAATAAAAAATTTGTCAAATAGATATAGTAATTATCAGGAGAAAAAGAAAAAAAAAAGAAGAAAAAAAGAAGATAAAGTCAAAATGTAAAAGACCCTAAGAAGAAGCAAGAGGTTGGCGTAACAAAATTCAAGAAAAAAGGAACCAGAAGGGTATAAAGCTTTTCATAAATCCTTAATAAAACTTCTTACAATTATCTTAAGAGCATAAAAGTTAAGGAATATTAGGTTGGCTAATCTCACTAAAACGGTTTTAAATATATACAAGGTTACTGAAAGATGTTTTAATTAATAACAATATAAGAATCTATGGAATTTCTTAAGGACAAAATGAAAAGAATTAAGAAAAAGATCAAGTTGCTAATCATTAAAGATAATTGATCCTGAAATGACATTTAAACAATTTTAATTCACTTTGATAAACCAGTTGAAAAGTTAGACCCCTACAAGTGTACTTATTATTCTCATG
>NW_018225501.1:0-1508 GCF_001263595.1 Phalaenopsis equestris | reverse complement strand
ATATTTTCTCCTCGATCCATTAAGTGAACGATATTCAAATGGAGGATCTCCATATCTACGACATAACTTTCATGTATTTACATATCTAATATTTACATTTTCATATTAATTAAATATATAAATTTTAAATTTAATAAAAAAATCACTAATATTTATTTTTTAGATTAAAATGCACAGGACATTAAAGTTGTGAAAATCAAATCATTAAATTTTGAATTACGTATATGAAGATTTACATACATACCACTTAATTCTTTTATATTTACATCTCTAGCACCTGCATTTCAATTTTCACATCCATACCATCTCATGATTCTCACCTATGCAGGAAAAGGTGTATGATAGTTTTAAAAATCAAATTAGGTTTTAAGTATGTAAATGTCTCTATAAAACATTCACATGTATTTACATATCTAATATTTAAATTATATTTTTTACATTTATGTAGCCCAATTTTTTCTTATCACCAAGCAAATTTCAATCATTTTAAAATGTAAAAATTGAAATACAATTTTTCGTGCTTAGGTATAATGGAAAAAATATTGCATCAGGATTCCGCATGTAGAGTTACGTGCGTAGTCCAATGAAATCACGCCACATGAAGGTGAAAAAAAAAATTGGCCGGAAACACAGGGAAATATTCCCTCCGTGTTATTCTATGTTATTCATGTGTTTTTATATGTTATTCAGGTGTTATTGTGTTTTGAAAATATTTTCGGTGTTATAATAGCATAATAACACATCAATAGTACTTGAATAATACACAATAACACTTGAATAACATATAATAATATATGAATAACACGGAAAATTTTTTTTTTTTCTATCACTGTCACTTGACGTGATTTCATTGGACTACGCATGTAACTCTACGTATGAAGTCTTGCTATGTTTTCTGGGTAGGATGAGATTTAAGTAAGGTTTATGATTACGGTGGCAGATATGTAAATTATGAGGAATTAAATGGCAAATCCGTTAATCTCGCAAACATAAAAGGCAAAAAAATAAATTCCAATTTTTCATGTGATAGATTTGAAATGCCCCGTAAGTCCGGTCCGGTTCGGTACCGAACCTGGATGCCCGTCTGCGTTCGTACATTGTATGTGGTCATGGCACGAGCTGCTCCCCGCTTCCGTACAGCAAACGAAATAATCCAAAATTCCATTTATCAAAGAAAACAAATATGAAATACAACACATTACTGTCCGTTAGATCTGCTTTACAAGTCGTTCTTTCAAACCCTCATGATTTCTTACATGAGTCGCGCAGCAGTACGGGTGTAAACGTGCCGAACACGAGCCTCGTGTTCGGCTCATTTATATTTTTGTGTGGGGAGCCGAACACGAGCTGTTCACAAACAAATAGTTGTTTTGACAACTTTAATCATATAGCCATAAGAGGTTAAAAATTAAGGCAAAGTTTAAAAAATATTATTTATATTAAAATATCATTTGAAATTAATTTAATAGTTATCATTCTATTTTTTTAATTAATACTTTTAATTGATT
>NW_018225500.1:0-646 GCF_001263595.1 Phalaenopsis equestris | reverse complement strand
CATTAACTCAAGCATACTTTTGATATAAAATCCTGAGCATGTGTTATAATAGCTAACGCCATAATCATGAAAAATTATTCCATACGAGCACCGCATGCAGAAATGCATGCGGTGTCCGATCTCCACCGTTGATCACAGGGAAGATATATTTCGGAGAGTCTTATTTTAAATTTGTTTTTTTTTAAATGCTGTGATCAACGATGGAAATCAGAGACCTCATGCATTTCAGCATGTGGTGTCTGTATGGAATATATTTTCTATAATCATAAGTTGAAATAATGCTTGTTTGCACAAATTATTCATCACATCAAATATTTTATATTGGCATTTCTTTTAACATAAATCAACATCACCATTCACAATTAAAGATGTGTTCAAATTAGTTAATGCGATGAATAATTAATCACACACACACACACACACACACGCGCGCGCGCGCGCGCGCGCGCGCACACACACACACACACGCGTGCATGTTGCGTACTTTTTAAGTCTTGAGCAATATATATATTTGTGTGTGCGTGTGTGTGTCGCGTACTCAGATCAGTTGGTCGGACATCTGCTTATCAGTTGTAAAGACCCCTCTGGTCACACACACACACGTGCATGTTGCGTACTCAGATCAGTTGGTCGGACATCTGCTTAT
>NW_018225499.1:0-2782 GCF_001263595.1 Phalaenopsis equestris | reverse complement strand
TACATTATTTAGTTTCAGATCATAATTGTAAAAAATTAAGCTTATCAATCATAATCACACTTATAATACTTATGTGACTATCTTTATAAAGTTGATTACTCAAAATTTTTTTTTGTCTTGTGTGGAGTTTTATGACTTATTTGAGTAATATTTATTGAATTCAAGTGTCCTCCTTCATAAGAAGGCACTTAGAAAAAGATTTATTAATCTTCAATGTTTGAATAAAGGATTATTATTGCCCATATGCATGCATGTTCATCGAACATCATATTTGTTGATTAACAAATATAAGAAAATTATTTCACATAGAAGTTTGTGTTAGTTGAGAGAGTGAGAGGATTTGATCATTTTATTTTTGAAAGACATCCCATATTTAATTAAAAAAATAAAACAAAGCAAGTAGGGGACAAATAATCTTTTACAAAAAGAAATAAAAAAATTGGGCCTTGTATAGTTGAAATAATTTCTAATAATTTTAGTATAAGTTATGTTAGTGTTCATTTCCTAAAGTTTTATAAAGCATTTAATAAATGAAAATGAAGTTATTCTTTTTCTAGTATCCTTAGTATTAGTGATACATTGGGCAACAGAGTATATTAAGGCTCTTACATTAGTCCTTTTTGTAAAGTTTAATTAGATAAATTAGCGAGGCTATGCAGTGAGGTTATGAAGGCCAACAAATGCACATGTTAATCCTTCTTTAGGGTGAATGCAACATGACCATAAGGTGGTAATGAGGCTGTGCTAAAATTTCATGGTTATGAACAAGAGGAGGATAAGATTGGGTTTAACAAAATAATTATTTTCTTCTTTTTTTAAGGGGTTAGTAGGTTGAACAAATGGTGCGGGTTAATAGTTATGAGAAGCTTTGACAATGTTAATAAAACTAACAATTTAATAATAAAGACCATCAAGATTGGTATTGAGGGAATCTTGAGTAAAAAATGTGTTACGTTAGAAATCCTTTTAAATTATTTCAAGAAATCCTTCAAAAGAGTAGCAGTGTCTAATTAGGTCTTGGAATATATTTATGGACATTGATATATCTTACAACATGATTTCTACTTACAACAAGATTCCTAGTTATCCAAAGAATTATCAAGTGTCTTTCAGTTAGCGGTGCAAGCAAAGTAAAAAAATATTATTTTTGTCAAGAAGATAGAAGGAATATTGTGTGTATCATCAGTTCAAATACTACATAAATAAAGAAATTACTATTCTTGGGCATCATCATATGAAGGGGCAAGTAAAAGAGAAGTCATATAATGAGCATGCATTGGTTTTAAAGTGACCAGATTACATAACCTATTCCAATTTTAGGGGTTGTTGAAGATACCCAAATAAAGTAAAAAGTCGAGCCCCACTTGATTGAGGTCATATTAGGAAAAAACGAAGACAAACAAAAAAAAACAATAATGAGAAGATTAGTTTGAAGAAATAATATACGAAGACTAGTTTAAAGAAATAATATAATTATAACAAATTTTAAAATAAAAGAAGAAATATATTTGGATTTGATGGATGGTAAGATTTAGCTAGAAGAAAAAAATATTTGTGGGATCCACTGCTTTTTCCACCTGAGACTTTTGGTCAACTAATTTCTCATTTTTGGCAAGTATGTACTAGTATGTGTTTGCATATCTTCATGTTATCTCTAGTTGTGATTGTTATTATCTCTAACTATAAATGAGTCTCAAAGTTGATGATAAACTGAGGTTGACATCACTCCACTGACATTAAATGAGATAGCATGACCAAGAGAGTATTCAAACACATTGTTGATATTTCATAATTACAAATTTGTCATATTCTAATTGAGCCCTATTTAAACATTCTCAGGCAAAATACACGGGAGTTGAGTTGAGGGTTTCAAAAGGAGAACCGATAGTTGCCTAAGTTAAGTTGCTCTTGAGGAGCCTATATGAGAAAATTTTCAAGGACTCTTCTTTGGTGCACTTTGAGTTGACAAGGAGAAATACAATATTAGTGTTACATTCTTACCCCACGTAAAATTGAGATTGACCATGAGGAATATATGTAGCTTCTAAGGATTTCAATAATAAATGTAAAAGATAGTCCTAGTTGGATTTGAAATTATTTTATTCACCATCACCTATAGTCAAAAGATAATTTTTTCTTGCAAATCACATCACAAATGGCTGGATTAAATGGGAAGGCATCATAAATGAAACTAAATGCAGATGATTATTTTAACCTAAATTTGTCTCATATGACTAAGAGGGATATTTAATTAACATAACATACAACCTCAGGAAAGCCTTAAATCATAAATCTAAGATTTTAAGTTAAAGTATATAGCTTGTCAATAATTACTTGATTGTGATCTTATTTGAATTATCTTGAGGTAAAGTAAATAATTGCTTTTGTGTTTCCTATTGTTTCATATCTTCATTTGGTGTATGATAAATAGGAGTATTTTATCAATATATCAGTGTAAATAATAGTATTTATTGGTATATGTATAACACTTAATTATATGATAGTATGGACAGTTCACAATATTCATAAGATTACTATACACCACTTAATACTATATTCCAACCATATATATAACTCTTAAGTAAACATATAAAGTACCTCTCATTAGTAATATTTATTAGGTTTGAAAAAGTATAAACTATATTTTGAAGACAAATCTTATGTTATATAAGTATAGTAAATGTATCAATTTTTGAATGTGATTATATTGCAATGTGATTATATTGCATGAGTATATTTTGTCCAAGACTTTGATAAAAAATAATCCATATTTTAAGGGATA
>NW_018225498.1:50818-57310 GCF_001263595.1 Phalaenopsis equestris | reverse complement strand
CATCTATAATCGATCTAAGAGATCCCACTAATCCATTATAAAAAGTTTGAATTATTAACCAATCTGGTAACGAATGATGAGGACACTTTCTAAAAAGATCTTTAAATCTCTCCCAAACTTCATATATTGACTCTCCATCAATCTGACAGAATGATGTTATGTCATTTCTTAGTTTAGCAGTCTTTGATGGAGGGAAATATTTGGATAGAAAAATCTGTGACAGTTCTTCCCAAGTTCTAATAAATCTTGGTGCTAACGAGTTTGACCACATCTTAGCATTATCCCTCAGTGAAAAAAGAAAAAAGTTTGTCTAACACATCGTTTGAGATTCTGTCATATTTACAAGTAGCACATAGTTCAAAAAAACTAGCGAGGTATAACTTAGGATCTTCATTGGGTGTACCTCCAAATTGATTATTTTGTACAACTTGGATAATAGCAGCTTTAAACTCAAATGAATTAACAGCTACATCAGGATTTCGATCTAACAGCTACATCAGGATTTTGGATAGATAAGGGAATCTCATCTGCTGTAAGATTTGCATAATCTCTTACGGGTCAGGGTTGGTGTTCATTCTCTATTCCTGGATTATTCAGGATGTTTTCCATTGTATCAGAATTTCTAGGTTCTCCTCTTGATTTTCTAATCCTTTCTAATTTTTCTAACAGTACGTTCTAATTCCGAATCGTAGGGTATAAGATTTTCAGGTCCAAATTTATGCATGCAATTTGAAAACAGTACTCAGTAATATAATTAACTAAATATAAAAATAAAAATAAGTTGCAATTTAACTAAAAATTTTCTAATTATCCTAATTTGTCTGTTACTCTGATCATAATTTTACTCACTCACTCGCCGACAATGGCGCCAAAAACTTGTCCAACTTTTTGTAAATCGACAAATATAAGAATTTGATGGCGCTACTAGAAGATTTAATTTCCAGCAACGGCATCCAAAGACTTGATCGCAACTTTATAGATGTGTCTAATTTGATTAAGATGTATAAATATAATATTAAATAATGTTAAAGTCATATTTGTCAACGCAAGTATACGTATCGCTCAAGTAATATAGGGCTCTAATGGAGTCCTAGATATCGATCCCACAGGGAGTAGTTTAGAATTACGGACTAAGACCTTAGAAAAGCAATACTTTAATTACAACAACGACGTTCAATTTGTTTATCTGTCACTAGTAGGCAATTACAATTAATGATACTAATGAAGGTTTAAATGTCATATTCAATATATAAGAAAGCATCCTTCTCCTTGTCAAGAAATTATAGTGAATAGATAAAGTGAATTATTTCAAATTATATTGTGTCAAATAAGAGCATACCTATTCTTTACCCTTTGGTCCAAGCATAAAAAACATTGACTAATCCTACGCTTGTACCCAAACAATAGGACCGAATTGGGGATTTTAGTCTATCACTCTAAAATCTCCAATTCTACGCCCGAGAATAATATTTCCCTATTTATTTGCACCCAACTTCCAAGGGCTTTGACCTCCCTGAATCTTGGATGTAATCTTCACTTTCCTTTTAAAACTCAACATATTTTAACAAATCAATTGACCAAATTGAAAGTAAATTAAGATCGAAGTGAAAAGATCATCACAATTTCTTTAACATTTTCATGGCTTCACCAGTTCAAATCACCATTTCATAAATCTTGAGACAAGGAGAAAGACAGAGAAAACTACTCAGAACTCATGAGGAAAACACAATAAAACTCGAATATCATATATAAAATCAAAGTCATACAAACTATAATAATAAATTAACTTATCTCTAATTTCTCTCCAAGAAAACTCCTCGAAGTTCCTCTGAATCTCCTCCTTTCTTTACAGCACATAGAATTCCTCTTCGAAGCAACAAGGAGAAAGAAATCTCACACTTTCCCTCCACTCTTACAATCTCTCGAAGAATTTCTTACAATTTTTACACACTATTGGAACCTTTTTAACCTCTAAGAACTCTCTCCACCTTCCAGCCCCTCTCAATTTTCGGCCAAAATCTTCTTTTAAAGTTGTGGATGAGTTTTCTCAAGAGTTGTCTAAGCATCCTTTCAAAATTTGGTCTTATTCAAAGTCTGATTGGGAGCTTGAGAGGGCGTGCCCGTCGATCTCGCCGTCGGCGGCCTCGAGGGCGCCGTTGGCGGGCTTCTGAATATTTTGTCCTGTGGTCTCGAGAAAAACTCGCTGTCGGTGGGGTCGAGGGCGTCGTCGGCGACCTAGTTCAAATCTTCACATTTTGGTCCTTTTCACTCCAAATTCGCTCCTTTTTGTATCTTTTTGCTCCAATAACCCAAATTCATCAT
The DNA here is from genome assembly GCF_001263595.1 of Phalaenopsis equestris. Taxonomy (NCBI): domain Eukaryota; kingdom Viridiplantae; phylum Streptophyta; class Magnoliopsida; order Asparagales; family Orchidaceae; genus Phalaenopsis; species Phalaenopsis equestris. The sequence goes on along the minus strand of NW_018225498.1, from coordinate 54,988 downwards.
TCCTGCAACAAAACATCAAAAATACCTTTCTTTAAAGTGCAATATCATTAAAAATAGTATCAAATACGTATGAAAATCTCAACATATTTTCCTTTGGTCAATTATCTGTGTATGGCTATTCTATTAAGAGATGAGCAAATTAGCCAAATAGAGAAAAGGATGAAAGAGATGGCCATTTACATGGTTACCATGGCTACAGTTCGTGGACAGTCTCAAGCACAACAGTTTGCTTCTCTAGAAGTAAATCAATCAGAGATCATACATATCACCGATGAAAGGAGAGAAGTTGCCTCAGCTAACAGAGATGATCAACTAAAGAAGGACTATTGAAAGCATCATACTAGAAAAAGAATTTAAATAGGTGGTCGAAGAAGTTTGAGAGGCCTTAGCCCAATCTAAGGGTGGCGCATTGATTTTAAAGGGTAGACCCTACTCGCAGGAGTTCAATTCCGTACCCTACCCTAAGGGCTTAGTGTCACCAAACTTTAAGATATTTGATGGGACTAGAAATCTAAGACAACACATAGCTCATTTATGAGCCAATTGTGGCAATACCGGAGGTAACGAACCCTTGCTTTTCCATCAGTTTGTCAATAGCTTGTCAGGAATAGTAGCTTGTCAGGAATAGCGGCGTTTGATTTGTATGCCGAGTTGCCAACAGATCAGTGGAGACATTCACCGAGTTAGAACAGCTATTTGTAAAGAGATTTTGCAGGAGCGCAACATCACGTTTCTATTGGAGATCTCATAGTGGAAAGGCAAAAGCCTAACGAGACTCTAGTAGAATATGTCTTGATATGTCTTGAGGTGGAGAAACATTAGCATGATGTGTGAACCTCAACTATAAGAACATCATGCAATCGAGATCCTACTCAAAAGCATCCATGAGTTAGTAGCATTCATGCTTAAGGGACTCACCATAAAGTCCTTTTAAAAGCTACTCAGCAAAGCTAGCAATCTACAAAAGGAAGTTAAACACATGGATTCTTAAGAGAAATAGAAAAAAAACTAGAATAGCCCGAATATTCGAGAAGAAATCTGGGACAGTGGGAATGGTTGATAAGGGAAAGCAACCAATGAAATACAGGTAGAGCATTCTCGTCAAGGTTCCCAGCCGTCATCACAGCATGCTCAGCAAGGAACACAACAATATGGTTAGTCTAGCCAGCAGTTGCATCGAGGAGGATCTTATCAAACAAAAAATAAGAAGGGTTTAACCATTGCAGAACGATAGAAAGTAGTATAATCCTTCAAAGATGAAGTTGTACCATAAATTTTTAAAAGTTAAATTAAGAAGCTTGAGTTCAGATTGTCAGATCCAAGAAAACCTAAGGAAGTTGACAAGAAATATCAGCCCAATTATTACCCATACCATAAATTGCTTGGACATACTATAGAAGAGTGTTTTATTATTAAGGATTGGCTCGAGAGAAATCTTATAGAATGGAGTATAATGATCCGAAAAGAATATTTAAAAGAACCTAAAATAGGTTATATAATTTTGATTTTGGCTGAGCCAATCACTCCGATAGATCCATATTTAGAAAAGGACGGATGGAGTATCCTTTGGAGCAAGTCATCCAAGAAGATACTGGATATAATTCAGTTTGCATTAACTCAGGCAACAGTTCAGAGTTTACAACCTGGTCATTCCCAGATAGAGATTTATCCAGAGAAACCACCGTATCTGGAAGAGAAGGAAAAGAATGAAGTTGCAAAGATCGATAATGTGGGTGGTAGGATTGGGGCTGCCATTATTAGATTTGTTTTCTCAGATTCAAGAAAGAAAATCGTCAAACCCCTCACCATGTATAATTTTTGCCCATCTGTGGTATTATGAATATAATGATTATGATTTTGGAAACATTTTAGCTAATTCTAGTAATAATGTAACTTAATTTTCTCAATCTAACTTCGATCTCGATTCCCAAACTAATTCTTAAATCGTATTTAAGTCTGATGAACCCGTTAACTAGAATATGAAGATATCAACAACAACAATTACGATATCATTGAAAGTGAGGAACTAGTCCTTATGTGCCACAGTGCACCACTTGGTATCAACTTGGATCTCTCTAATTAAGAAGAAGAGACACCAGAAATTTTTCCTACAACATCTCAGGAAGAAGAAATCATAGTGATAAATATAAGGAGCGGGAAAGTGTTACCCTCGAGGTCAGCTCTAGTGGATAAAGGAAAATAAATAGTCACTCAAGAAGAGCTACCTTCACCTCCCCACCCATCCAAGTAAAGATTAGAGGATTATATAAAGTGGATTATACCATGCCAGCTCATCTTAGGAGGTTCCCGATATTATACCATGCCAGCTCATCTTAGGAGGTTGCCGATCAAATTAAGCATCAATCACGCTCTAATCCTGTCAAAGGAAAGGAGGGTCTATAGTTACGGCCTTGCTTCACTCAGTGATTTGCTTAGCTCTGTTGGCCAACACATCCTTGGATGAAGTTTGCTCGTTAAAAGAATAGCCTAAGATAACTTTCAAACATAAAGACTTGCTACTTGGTAACGCCGGCCATAACCGTCCGCTTTATATCTTCGTTAGCATTGGCTGATTCTTATTGTCCAGAGTTTTGGTGGATCCTGGAGCATCGCTCAATTTAATGAGTCTGCATTTGGTGGATTCTGGAGCATCGCTCAATTTAATGAGTCTGCAGACACTAGCATACCTGGATATTAATACTCAGGAGCTTACACTGACAAGATGATGTTAAGAGGATTTAACCAAAAAGAAGAAAGAGCCCTTGGGTCAATTACATTACTTATGAAGGTTGAAGAGCTAGTAACAACCGCAAAATTCGATATCATCAGTGCCGAGACCTCTTTCAATGCTCTACTTGGTCGACCGTGGATTCACGAGCATGACATGGTTTCATTTTCCCTACATCAATGCATTAAGTCTTATAAGGAAGGACAATAATATTTCATCAAGAAAGACTTACAACCATTTCAAATTCATGAAGTTGGCATCCATGAAGACACCGCTTACTACTTGCCTCTAAAGAACACTGTTTTCTCTCGTAAAGTTGTGGCGAATGAAGTGGAAGATTCGGAGGAGTCACAAATTAGAGGCCATTCAACTCTGCTTTGACAGTCTGCTATTATCTTTTCACAACAAGGTGATAAGTGTTATTTTAGCCCATATACCCAAGATCGAGGTCAAGGACGTGGACGAGGAAGAGCCAATGTGATTGTTGGATGGACTAGATTGACTATCAACTTTGATGATAAAGAAAGTTCTGAAGAAGAAATAATAATGAAAAAAACATAAGAAACTTTAGTACGATATATCCTTAGAGATACGAAGACAAGTGAATATGAGATAATGTATGATCGAATAAACCACTATGTGAATGCCATGACCCTTACTCTAATTCTCCCTCAAAAGGTTGAGAATTTAGAGGTCAAGGAAGTTCGTAGCGCTGGTTCAAAGCTGATCAAATTTTACCGTGCTTCTACTTCTACCAATGTTGAAAATCAATTAAATTTGGATGAGAATTTTAATGATTTATTGGAATTACCTTTTGGTTATTTTTCACCTTGTGTAAGAAAGTTAATTCAACAGGGACATTTGCCAAAACAGATGTTGAAAGATAAGTTACAATTTTTTGAAAAATTATGGAATGTTAAGAGTCAATTTCCTAACTCAAAAGAGGGTCTCTGATTTGGTATGGTCGGAGCAGTCAATGATACGGGATTTTTCATGGTTGTTACTAGTGAATCAGAAGAGGATTGCCTCAATGTGGAGGATGACTATACTGATTAACTAATAGAAGATGCTCCGCCAAAATTTGATGAAGAAATTAAGCCACCAATTGATGAGTTGAAAGAAATCATTCTCGGGACTGAGGAGCAGCCCTGACCAACCTTCATAAGTTCTTTACTTGATAAAGAAGAATCCACAAAATTAATAAAGTTATTGTCATAATTTAAGGATTGCTTTGCATTCAGCAGAGGTTGCAGTTCATAAACTCGGGGTAGACAAAGATATGACCCCCGTAAAATAGGCTCCAAGAAGAATATGCCTTGAAATAGAGTAGCAAGTGATTACTAAAGTGAAGAAGTTAATAGACACTAATATGGTGAGAGAAGAGAAATATCCCACATGGTTAGCTAACATTATGCCAGTTAAGAAGAAAAATGTACAAATCC
>NW_018225498.1:41065-50536 GCF_001263595.1 Phalaenopsis equestris | reverse complement strand
AATCACCTAAAAAGGCATACTTCAAATGTTCAAGAAGTAATTTCAACTCAAGTTTAAGAGGTTTTTCTATTGATGGACAAAATGATTTATCATTTTCTATGTTATGCAAAATTTCAAAACTTTCTCAAACATAGTTTGAATCTTCCTTATAAAGATCTACACATTGATTTAATTCCTCTTCTTACTCGTGTTCAAAATCATTTACTTTAGATTTCTCTTCATAATTAGTTTTGAAATGACATTCACTCAGATATGTTATAACATCAATTCTGTAACATTCATCATCTCTACCTTTTTCAAGATATTTCATTGATCTTGAAATACTGAAAGTAACTGTTTGATAACTGGTGCACATTGTTAATTCCCTCTTCTGCACGTCTATCATTGTTCTTCCTTTGGCTAGGAAAGGTCTCCCCAAAATGATAGGTGTCTCTTTATCTTCTTCCATATCCAACACAATGAAATCAACAGGGAAGATAAATTGATCCACTTTCACTAAAAAATCTTCTATAACTCCTTTAGGGTACATTATTGAATGATTGCTAACTGCATAGTTACAGTAGTAGGGGTTATTTCTCCTAATCCCAATCTTTTAAATATTGATAATGGCATGAAGTTAATGCTTGCACCTAAATCACATAAAGTTTTCCCATAAAATTTGTCTCCTATTGCACATTGAATAGTAAAGCTACCAGGATCTTTAAGCTATTCAGGAAGCTTTTTCTAAATTATAACAGTGCACTCCTCACTAAGAACGACAGTCTCCTTATCTTCAAACATCTTTTTCTTATTGAGAATATCCTTCATAAACTTTACATAGCTTGGAATTTGTTCTAAGGCTTCAGCAAATGAAATATAAATTGTAAGCTTTTTAAAATTTCCAAAAATTTTGAAATTTGCTTATCCAACTTCTGTTGATAAAGCCACTGAGGAAATGGAGGTGGCAGTTTTTCCAAGTCAATTTTCAGTGGAGAAATAGGTCTTTCTGAACCTTTCGGAGCGTCCTCTTTTTGTTCTTCAATTTCTTCTCTCTCAACTTCAATTTCTTTTTGAAGCCCGCCTTCCAACTCTCTTCTGCTTTTAAGTTGAATGGATTTTACTTGCTCTTTATTTTGGTCATTTATATTTGTGTCAGTATTACAAGGAAGTGATCCTTAGGTTCTATTACTTAATGAATTTGTGATATGTCCAAATTGATTCTCAATATTTCTAATTGTAGTTCCTTGACTTTGTAACTGATTTCTCTTTTGTAACACCACTTCTTCTATAGATAACTTCTTCTCCTTAAATCGTGGATTATTGTTGAAACCTGGAGGATATGTACATCTATTGTTATTATTCCCTTGGTTGTTCCAATTTCGCAATGAGTTCACTTCTGTGTTCCCTCATTGCTGGTTACTACCGCCTGAAGTATTATTCCAGTAAAAATTAGGATGGTTCTTTTAATCTGGGTTATAATAATTTCAATATGGGTTATTTGGCTTGTTATTTATGGCATTCAAAGTTTCTAATGATGCTTGAGAATTTACCATTTGGCCTAATAAATTATTTTTAATCGTGGAAATTGGTTGAGAAAATTTATTTCAAATTGGTCTAACTTCCTTAACATTGCAGCAACTTGATTTGCTAACATAGTAAATGCATCAGATTCATGAATATTTTCTACATTTTTAAGATTTAACCCCTCTTAAGGAAATTGAAAATTATTGGTAGTCATTTCATCAATTAAAACATAAGCATCATGAAATTGTTTTGACATCAATGAACCACCAACAACGACATCGATAATAGATCTAGAGACCCAACTAATCCATTATAAGAAGTTTGAATTATTAACCAATCTGGTATAGCATGGTGTGGACACTTTCTTAAGAGTTCTATAAATCATTCTCATGCTTCATAAATAGATTCCCCCTCAAACTAATTAAAAGTTGTAATATCATTTCAAAGTTTCACACTTTTTTATGGTGAAAAATATTTAGCAAGGAATTTTTTTGCTAAATCACCCCACGTTCTGATAGATCCAAGTGCTAACGAATGCAACCACATCTTAGCTTTATCCGTTAGTAAGGAAAGAAAGGCAATAACCTAAGTCTTATCGCATCATCTGATACATCATCGTATTTAAATGCAGCGCATAATTCTAGAAAATTGGCAAAATGTAAATTTGAATCTTCAGTTGGTGATCCCCCAAACTGATTATTTGATACCATTTGGATAATAGCAGGTTTAAGCTCACATGACTTAGCCACTATAGTAGGTTTTTGAAGACTTCAATAAAGTTAATCTACCGTAGGGTTGGCATACTCTCTTAATGATCTAAATTCTTAATGAATTTCAGTATTTTGATTATTTTGATCTACCATTTCTGTATTTTTTTTAGATTTTTCAGAATTTTTAATTTTTTTGCTTTTTCTGCTTTTCTTAACAGTTCTTTCTAATTCAGAATAGTAGGGCACTAATTCTTCACAACTTGAACTACACATACACTAACAATAAAATAAAACATACAAAAATACTTTATAAATAAAATACTATAATAAGATATTCCTACAATAACTCTTAATGTTTAAATAAGAATTTCTAAAATAGAAATTTGCTTTCAATCAATCCCCGACAACGGATCTAAAAACTTGATCCCGACTGTTTATATGCAACAGTATAATAATGTATTTGATTATATTTTTCACTTATCTTTCTTTACTTTGCAACAGTACCAAAAACTTGATCTTGAAAAAAATAAGTATTTAACTTTTTAACTTATTATATATTGGGATACTATGCAAGTTTAATTATCGTTATCAAGTATTCATTATCAAGTAATATAAGACTTTTTGATTAAGCCTCAAATATTGAACCCACAGGGATTGTTTACAGCATGCGATAATTAAATTTTAAAAAGACAAATACTTAAACTATATTTTTTTATCATGTATATTTTTTATCATAGGAATGAAATTTAAACTCTTTTTGGTATTTTTAATGTTTGAAAATAAAATTAAAACTTATTAAAGATAACTTGAGATTATGTAAAAGAAAAGCACTGAATACGAAATATCTTTCTCTTTATCATGAATCAATAATAAGTATAGGAATTATATTGTGAAAGTATTACAATTGTGTTATGCTAAATAGGAGCAGTTATATTCTTTACTCTTACTAGAGATACTATAAAGAACATTAGATAATTTAAAGTTTGAATAGTTCTGAAAAATATCTTGGATTTAAAGTTTGAATAGTTCTGAAAAATAGCTTGGCTAGAGTTCCCTCGCTTCCCTCCACCTCTCAAAACCTAAAACAATAAACCAATTTGGGGGCTTTAGCATGCAAGTTGGGGGCTTTAGCATGTAACTCTAAAGTCCTCTAACTCTTCACCCTTCAAATATTATTTCCCTATTTATTTGCACTCAATCATATGAACTACATTCTCATTCATACAATCTCATGTGATTCTTTCCAACTGTTGACTGAGACAATACCACCCCAATTCTTACATGTTATAATAATAAATTTTAACATCTAGATGGCCAGATTAAGAACTAAATGAAGTGCATGGAATTAAATTATCATAACTTCTTCCAACATTAAAGATTAATACTCTCCACAACTTCCTTCCAAGAATTTAATTACTTAACATTTTAAGGAGAAATATAAAGAAAACTACTCAGATTCCATGGAAAAAAATAAACCACACTTTAGTTTAAAAGTAGAAATCATTGTCAAACCAACAAGAAGTCTGAATTAAAATGAAAAGTATTTTAAAATAAAGATAAAAACTTATCTCAAATCCTTCACCAAACTCTTGAGGTTCCTTTGAATCTCTTCTCACTTACAACACACTTAACTCTAAAAAAAACCTAAAAAAAATGAAAAATAATTTTGTGGTGCCTGAAATTTTCTTCAAAAGCTTCTCCACGAACATCTTTAAGTCCACGAACATCTTTAAGAACTTCATCTTTAAGAACTTTTCAGGACCCTTTTAAAAGTCTCAACTTCCTTCTTTTATAATTTTCCAAGAGGTGCCTTGGTATCTCTTCAAAATATGTCTTAATTAGATGTATTTACCAAGGGATGCCTCCTTTCACAAGGTGTTTAATTATATTTTCATCCTTGGTGGTTATAATCACCCATTTTGGCCAATAGGTGCCTAAAATGTCCCTTTGAAATTTGTCAAAATGAATTAACCCAACAAGTAATTATCATTGGCACTTAAGCTCAGGGCCTCTAGTTCTTAGGAGCAACCTTCTCTGTATCACCGGTGCTTAAGTGCCAGTTCTGGCACTTAGGCACCAAAAAACATTTGCAATACTTTTGTATTTTTGCTTCAAATTTGATCATTTTTCACTCTGTTTTGCATTTTTCACCTTTTTACTTGTACATGAAAGAAAAACACATGAATATCTTCCATTAAAGTGCAATATCTCAAAAAAAAGGTATAAAAATGTGTCGTGTATCAGATAGTACACATCCCATTCTAAGCAAGTCTTGGGTAATCAAGCACCTTTCTTTCTAAGCAAGCTTTTTAAATACAAAACAAACATTTTCCTTACCATGAGGGACAGACAATGGGTAGAACGTAATCTCTCCTAAAAGAGGAGAGTACTCAAGATCCCCCATTTCCTCGAGCAGATTAGTTTTCTTAATTTTTTATTTTATATTTTTTTCTTCAAAGCGAAGTGACACTTGTTTCTCCATTGTGTGTGGGTCAGTGACAAAGGCTTTGAGCTAGACCCAATCTCAAATACGAACGGATGTGAAGCACATTCTTCGTTTTCAATAACAAACTTCCATTTGAGAAAAATTTTCTTAGATTCAATAATAGAGTGAATAATAACATGCTTGAGGGTCATATTAACAGAAGTAGCCTTATCAACTAGAGTGCTCTTTAGCAAAGGGACCTCTCATTCAGATTTTTGGTTAAATTTTACTGGTGACTCTACAACCAGTGTAGCAATTGTCATTATCACAGTGAGAAGAATGTTGTCAAGAACCACCTCAATTTCATTGAACCTGATCCTGGACTTAATTGATGATCCGTGATAACAAGTGCTCTTGTCTATTAACATGGTAAGTCCTCTGGTGAATGGAAAGACCTACCATGGGAAATCCATTATTGCAATTTGGAGAAATTCAAAAAGGTAGTCTGATCTGCCTTCAACACTTTATTCTTACGCCTCGTTGTATAAAGTGTGCATTTTGTTTTGTTGTGATATCTTCATTGCAAAGGTTTCGATAGGATAATTAGGAGCCAATACCAAGACTAAGAAAAGATTGAGTTTAACTATTTTTAAAAGGTTTTGGAGTTGATTTTTTGTCATTTTGTTGAAAGTTTATTTCTTGTCAAGGGCACTGTCAATGAATTTTAAGATCAACAATTCTATGACCCATCCATTTTTTGAACAAATGGTTCAAGAATCAAAGGAAAGTTGTTCATGCTTAGACTAAGAATGAAATGACCAAAATATACTAATTGGAGAAAGTTAATTAGGGCAGTGCGGGGCATAGGCACACTCATGATGGATGAAGTAAGTTTAGCAGCCAAAGAATTAGAGAGAAGGAGTCCCAATCGTAAGTGTAAAGAAAAATCTATCAACACCCTTTTTGACCCCGCTTCTTTCTTTGTTATGTTTCTTATTTTGTTTTTTTGGGAGTTGCAGCTTATCTACTGTCATATAATCCCTTCTCTGAGTAATCTATCTTCCAAGTTTTATGATCTAAAAAAGAGAGGAATCAAAAGGTAAGGATATATGATGGCAAGGAAAAATGAGAAAATATGCATGGATGACTTTTGTGAAGTGAACTTTGTGTGAATAACTCTGAAGCATACGTCCAAAATATAATCAGATTGAAACACCTTGGAAGTGTGCAAGCTAAGAGAACCTTATGAGAGTAACACACAACCAAAGATTCAATTTTTTTTCTATCAATTTTTGGGTCTTCTTCATTTTAGAAGAGAAACCTCTTCTAGTTAATTACATCTTAAGTAACTGAAGCGACTTGTGAAAACTCACGATCAACATTGTATTTTTGTCTTCAAGAGGTTGAGCTTGTTGTGCTCATGAATGGGTTTTAATATTTCAACCCAATATTTTATTTTACTTATGTTACACGATATAGGATTATGTAGGAACCTAAAAGTGAAGATTTACGTTGCAAGTTGACGAACAACCTCTAAGTCCTAGGGTGGAGATCTGATAATCATGAGAGGGCCTGGCTGTTCCTTAGAGGATGTGCAAAGGAATGAAAATTGAACTGGGAAGAGGTAAAGGTTCCATTCTCCATTTCTAAAGTTTTTTGACCATGGAGGCTCGAGGCTCCAATGCTAAAGAAGATGGCAGATGCAAGGTGTTTGGGTATTTGGGGAGCTTTGGTGTGGGGTCTGAGCCAGAAGTTATTTGGCTTAACCCAACAATGAAGTGATTTAGGTGGGTTAGACCTAGGTGCCTTGTGGTTGTCCAACATGGTTAAATGTGCATGCAATATCTTCTTGTGTTTGGATTACGCCAAATTAATTTATTTTATTCATTTTTATCATCTAATTGATATGGTGGGTCAGTATAGTCAAGTAGTGTGAGCCTTTGTCACGGGCGTTATGTTTTGAGCTAAGGCCTCTCATGATGGTTGGACCTCTGGGTGTAGGCTTCAACAGTGAAAGAAATTGATCCCCCAAAAAAGCCCTCTGAAATAACCTCTAACATAGCTCTAGACTAACACCTGAAATCAAGTTTGATCAAAAACATACCAAGAAAATTTTTCAGGGCTTGAGACTTCATCTGGAGGTTTATTAGATCCAATCAAAGCTACCTCAGCCATCTGGTTAAGGCCTCCCCTCTCAGACAAAGGTATTGAACCCTAACCCTAATCTGAGCTTATTCTGATTCATTAAACGTATTTACTGTATTTTATACCGTATATACTATATCGATAGTTTTTTCTTGAGTAGATGAAGGTTTAGAAATAAACCCCATGTGATTTGGTTGAGTTTAAACCAAGATCTTAAGGTTTTTGTGTGAATGTTTTACGGGTTAGGTCACTTGGAGACGATGAATGAAATTTGTCCGATCGTGCATGTATCTAATGGACGGAGGAGATCAAGCCAGACCAACTCTTAGTGCGAAAAGGCGGGCCACATGGCAGCTGAGGTGGGAGGCAGGGTCGAATAGCGGGGCGCCACTTTTGTGTTCGGAGCCGTCGTAGGATCCAGTTAGCGCCGCGCGGATAAGTAGAAATATGGGAATTTTTTAATTATTTTAAATGCCTAAACTTCAAAAATCCATTTCTTTCTCTAAAAAAATAATAAAAATAAAAGAAAAATACCCTCTTGCTCAGTGAATAGAGGAGAATAATGTTGACTAAAAATAAAATTTATTTTCTTATTCCCTAGGTTTTAATGAATTAAATACCCTCGAGAGTATTTTAATTCATTATAATCAAACATTGCTCACCTTTGATTGAGATTTTGAGGGTTTATTCCTCATGATAGAGACTATGTCTTCTAATTTTTTCACGGTCAGAGGGCATCATTATGCTTCTAGCCCTAATTTTCATGCTAAGGTGACCATTTTGGCTTATTTTAATTATATCAATCAAATTATCATTTGGAAAATTATGAAAATAATTTTAGTAGCTTTCTCTAGTCAGAGAAGTCTAGGAAAAATATTATGATGTCTTGAATTATCTTGTAAATATCTATATTTAAGTAATGTGAATATCTTGTGTTAATTTTGGTAAATTATATATTTATCAAAAATTGACAAAATCAATCCCACATTGTTCATAAAAATCATGTTTATCCACTGTAAAAATTTGAAAATTATTTGATTAAGTTTAAGTATTAAAGTTGATATTGTAAGGAACCTATTTTTGTACAAAAATAATTAGAATAAATTAAATACACTGGGGAAAATTATGAAAAGTAGTTTTCTAAGTTCTTTGTGATCATAGACACTTCAGAAAAATAAAAATTGCTATTTAGAGAATACTTAATTTTTTAGCCTTATTTTGAATTTTAAAATAATTAAAACACTTAAAAAATCCCAAAAATATCAAAATATTTCAAAATGTGCATCATTGCTCTCTGATCACTTGGGACTCATTAAAATATTTTTTTCTAATTTTTCCTAAGTTAAAAATAAATTTTAAAGGCTTAAAAGTGGAATTTCCTTATTCTCCCATTAAAATAATTGTAATAATTTATTTCAAGAAATTATGAAATTTTGGCTAAGTATTTCTCTGACTTAAGGAAACCTTTAATAATTTTATCATAAATAAAACTTTATCATTGGAAAATCAAATAAATTAATTCCTAAAAATCCTATTTTCTGAATTTAAATAAATAATTAAATTAAATTAAATTTTATGATGTCCACATATTCTCTTATAATATTATAACTACCTCATGAATATGATAGTCTAAACCCTCAAAGTCATTTGAGTTGTATTTAATGAGTTATGAGGTGAAATGCCCCTAAAGGCAAAGTGGTAATTTTAAACTTTGGTGCATTAATCAAAATTTAGGATTAACCAAGGGAAAATGGGTAATTTTGATCTTATAAAGTATGCTTGTGTGACAGAAATACAATGGGATTACAAGGTAGAAACTCACTCACCACCCTTGCACAACATCAAAAAAATCATAATTCCCCTAATCTTCATGACTTGAAAGTCAACTAAGATCAAATGATTCTTAAGTGATGGGCTTAAATAAAAAAGATGAAAATTTGATTTTCTTATGCCCAAATTGGAGGATGATTTGACTATTTGATAAGAATAGATATCACTTAAAATCAAAATTTTGATAATCACCATCTTGCCGATGCCTAAATTCAATTGATCAGATTTAGAAGATAACATGATTGGTGATTAACATCTTTAAAAAGTATAAGCCTGATCATAACTGCGGGCACCACAATCTTAGAATTACCTAAACTTGCCTTAGGGGCACCGACTTACATAATTTTTAAATGAAACATAAATTTATTAATCGAGTATCCTATCCTCGGGATAATTAAATTAGGTAGTCAAACTAAACAACGAGGTAGTCAAACTTCAACCTCAGATGATTAATGGAACAATATGATAAGTTCAAAATGAACATGAAATATTTTAAGAGATCTTCAAATGGTCCAGGGTCATGCCTCGAGCATTTTTTAAATCTTTGGACATTATATAGGGCAAATTGAACTTGCCATATTTTTGTTCTTAAATCATCCATTGGGATCTTCTGAGATTAAATAAAGTCATAACTTGCGGTTTGGTAGCTAAACCTTCATCTACTCCTGCAATTTAAATTTCCTTGCAAAACTATATACTTGTCTTGCAAACACTGATCTTTTAGGTGGTGGAATGAGAAGAATCGACAAGTATGCTTTTAAATTAATGCATTTGCCTTTCTATATGGTGACATCCTTGTTATGAAGTCTAGGAAAATGATGAGTAGACAACACCCTGCATGAAAACCAAAACTGCTAA
>NW_018225498.1:31668-41012 GCF_001263595.1 Phalaenopsis equestris | reverse complement strand
AAAACTAGATAAAATTCACTGCAAATTCACTGTCACAACACTCAAAATATAAGAGAACTCTAAATTTAATCACAAACACCATAGAACAACAATTGCAACTAAATTAAGATGTCTCTATCAAATAATCGAAAATCCCTCAGAGGAGGTAACCTACGGTTGCTAATGAGATTTCCCACGGTCTAAATGAAAGTATGGAACTCATTAAGTTGAGTTTAGTAAATTTATTTGGATTAAGTGAATCCGATAAAAAATAGTGGTACCAGAATGAGGGAACCGTATTATCCTAACCGGTGTCACTCTAATCAACTTTAATATGCCTCATAATATTTAAAGAACCATAATCATAGGATCATTTGATTTGACATCATAACCCGACACATTAGAAAACTTAAACTCGTCATGATGAGGAGCTTAGGGCTAGCATTGTGGGCAGCACGACCATCTTCGTCAGCAAGAGGATCTACAACAGCATATCTTTCTTTAGAATTAAATAACAAAGCCATAGGATTTTGAGGTTGTTTGTCTAGTGCAACATAAGTCTTCAACTTCTCCTTAGGCCTTTGCACATCCTTGCTATACAATATAAGTCCTAACTCGTCTTAGGATTCCGAGGTTGTCGTTTGTCGCTATTTGTGTGATTGTTTTACATAAGTGTAAGCCCTAAATAATAAAATTGACTAGATGAAACATTTAAATAATTTATCCTCAAAACTGAAACAAAACAATAAGATAAACTGAAAAGTCACCGAGGTTCTCTTCTGGATCTATGACTTCCCCTAGTTCTTCCTCCTTTAAATTTCAAAAACAAAATGTTTCATATTTGAGTCATTCCCCTTTCACACCACTTTGTCTGATCTCGTTGAAAAGTCCCATCTTTTTTACCACTTTGAAGATAATATTTTCTGATTTTTATCGAGAGTTTTTTTAGGTGACTTCAGTTATCTAAGATGTAAGTGACTATAGGGGCTTGCCCTTATATAAAGCTTTTTTCGAGCCCACCTTAATATAAACCCTATTTAATTCTTCGTATTAAATAGGGGAACTTATCGAGAAATAAATTGGTTTTTGCAGACCAAACGGATGTCATATATTTCTTAGTTTATTTGATCGAGCTTCACCCTCAAGTCTTGTATTTATCTTTCGGGATAGATATAGGGTTTGTGGTACGATGCTATTTTCGTGTGTGTGTGTAAATTAAATGCCTTTCCGAAGCGAGTAACGGGATTTCGATTCCGGCGGCCGGCAGCTTCCAACGGGCAACTCTCTAACCAAAATAGTGACGACAAGTGAACAATGAATTTTAAAAGGAAATGGAATGTGGTGAATTTTATTTTAAAAAAAAAACGTCAATTTTGAATCTTCAATTTATTTTTATTAAATTTTATTTTATTTTGTTAAATTTTATAATTAAAATTAACAATCAAAGTAATTTTAAAATTTTATTGCTTTTTATGAATTTTTGGATTTTTTATTTTCAATTTAATTTTCCTTATGATTTCACTTTAAGTTTTATTTACTGAAATATTTAGTAATTTTCAAAATTTATTATTTTAATGATCAATTTAGTTTTTTTTTAATTTAATTTTTATTAATTTTGAAAATTTTAAAAATATAAAAATTTTGTTTATGAAATATGTAAATTTTATTTATATTTATTTAAATTTCATTTGATTTAATGATTCTTTAATGAATTAATTTTTTTAAAAATTATTGAATATGATGCTATTGGAAATGGTTTGTAACGTTAAATTTTGAGCAACCATCTTTCATATCGTGGAGTAATTTAGACAGCACTCAACATCTCATTTTTGAAAAAAAAATTATCATTACCAAGTTTTGTTTAGGTGTTATATCACTAATGAAAATGTTTTGAGAAAGTATAGCAAACTTTAAATACGTAATAATATCATGTTAAATATTTGAGAGAAATATTTAATTTCTTACTATCAATGTCACGATAGTTAAATTTACTGTATAAATTCTTATGAAAATGCTTATTTTTAAAAGAGAATATCATATCTTTCTAATAATTTACCATAATGCAAAATATTAATCTTCACGCTATATATGACCAATAAAAGCCTAGAAAAAAGTTATAGTCCTTATTCCTAAAATGTATAAGATATGTATATGTACCTTTGCTTCATATTGATTTTTGGTTTCAATTTTAAATAAGTAGTTTCCTCATACTATTTTATATATTAAGCTCCATAAACTTGATTTTTTTACACATGTGATTACTTACAATAGTGTTGTGGTACCATAAAATCATTTTTTTTTCTTACATTTTAATAATAATATCCCTTACTCTTTTTTTCTTTAATTTTTATATTTTTTTTTTACCTTAATCATCATAATGTGTTAATCACTCCAAACCATAATGGCTACACATTAAATAATTATATCACTTGATTTGTTATTTTTCATTGATTGATTATGAATTTCCTTTTATATCAGTACATAACGTTTGTTGATTTTCACTCATATCTTTACTATTAAACTTGCTAGATTGAGTTTATCTTTACCTCACTCCCTCTTTCCAGCATACATTATAAGATCCATAGCTGTGTATCCTCTATTTCTACATCACCTATAGTTATAAAAATTTTTCATTCAGACTGATTTAAAAGAGGTACTTTATTGCCTCTTTTTACTTTTTCCTTATTTTATTTGTACTAAAAAGCTTAGAAGTAACCCTTTTATTGCTGCACAAACTGAAGAACTATAATTTTTCAATGATAGTTAGGAGTGTAAACGAGCCAAACATGTGCTAATAGAGCCCTTGTTCATGTTTTACTCGTTTGAAATTATATCTGTTTGAAATAGACTCATGTTCAAAATTGTTTGTAAAAATGGATGTTCATGTTCAGTTTAATTTGTTTAAATTTAATTGAAATTGTTTGAATCATTTTGTTTCTTAGAATTGCTCATGTTTAGTTCATATTCACTTTTAAATGAGCTTAAAAAATTAAAAAAAATAAATTAAATTATTTATTAAAAACTAAAAAGAAGATATTACATGAGTCTATAAAAAAGAAAAAAATATTTGTTCAAGTAAATTACCACAAATTATAGCAATAGATTTAATACAAATTTGAAGCTCCAATCTCTACATATAACTAATAAATTAAAATTTTATAATTACATTCCTCATTTATAACAAAAACATCTAGGATTTTATTTATATCTTCCAAATGTTAATCTTCATTTCTCCAAATTTCCTTTTCTTAGTTTTATTATATGTGCAAATAAAAAAAAAACATTTGAGAAATGTGTTATGTATGATTTAATGACAATTTTGTTGTTATGAATGCATATCTAAAATTGATCATACCTCAAGTGGTTGATTTGGCTCAATAACATAAGAATCGGCTATTGAATAATATGCATGTAAATCTTACATGTTAACTCTGAGGGAAAATAGAGCTAAGGAAAAGAATTTTTTAAGCAATACCAAAACATAGCTTATGAAAGAGGCACAAAGGAGAAACAATAATAACAAGAATATTGAAATGAAAATGAGCTCAAAACTTACCTGACGAAAATGCATTAAACTTCCTTCCAAATACTATAAATAATTTGCATAAAACATTTATAGCTATGATTGAATTTTAATGAAAAGATTGGAAAACTTTATTGTTCAACTGAAAATACCCCACACATAGGAAAAGATCAAGAGATATGTAAACAAATGAGTAAATCTAACATAACAAGAAAATTCAATAACTACGAAAAGAAACAATGAAAATTAAAATAGAAAGCCAACCTAATCTCTAATTTAGGTATAGCAAAATTACTAAAATGTATAAAGTAAGAAAAAACAAACAACACCAATAGAAAGCAAAAAACTAAACCAAAGGCCCAAAAATAACTAACATAAAAATAAAGTCTAATGAGTTAGGGCAATTCCTGTACCAACAACCAACAACCAATGTCCAACATACAACAACCAATATAGAGCAAAGTATTAGTAGAGAAAGAAACAAATAACACCAATAAGAAACAAAAAATAATAGTAAAAGTCTAAAACTACAACAAAACAACACCAAAAGTGCAAAACCAGAACAAAAGACAATGTCAACAGTTATTAGACAACTACCAACATTTGTTACATATGACATTGACCTTATGTTTATTAGACATAAAACAACCAAAAGGGACTTTTCAAATCACCCATATTCCTTAAAATTCCAAATAAACAAACAATAACCATATGTATTCACAAAGCATTCACAAGCAATTGAAATATAAGTTAGTCTAAAAAGCAAGGACTTTGCAATAAATAATGATCTAAATTCCCAAGAATTCACAAATTATAAGCACAAATAAAATTTTCATACAAACAAATTCTATTATATGAAAAAAATCAACCTCACATGAATTATCGTAAAATTGAGGCTCAAAATTAAAATTAAATGTTGATTTCAGCTAAAATCTGAAGGGAGCTTAATAAAATTATCATACAAACTTTAAAAAATTTTGCATTAATCTAATAAGGCCGAAAGGATTGCTTAACTTTACTATGCCATACAAACTTTAATTGTGTAGATATTCATATAAAGTGTTGCATCATCTCACTTAGCCATACTAACTTTTTCAATAGATGATCAGCTTAGTTATCAGCATAGCCTCTTTAATAATCATAATATTCTATATGACTGCACAATATTGTGTCATACTAGTTATACAAGATTTACAAAGTAGCACTACATAAACAAATATATTAAAGTATAAGTAATTGAATACAATGTAGTATTAGAAGAGGAGAAAATTAGTAGCACAAACAACATAATTACTTACATAAACCAACAAAATAATGTCCAAAGTTCAAACTTGTCAAAATTATATAAACTCAAAGCTATCATAGGCCTTGCATAGATTAGAATTTTCTTTAGTTGTATGGCAATTGAATATTAAGGCTTTGTTCTTCAAGTATTTCTTGCTACAAATAATTAATGAAAAAAATATTGATATTTAATTAAAAAAAAGGAATTAGAGAAATATATTTAATGAAATGACTGCTAAAGGTGTCTTTGCATTTCTTGAATGCATCGAATCCAACTTGATTAGAAAATCAATGCATTAACTATTTTAGTAGATAAACTGCTCCAATAATCATCTAAAACTCTGCCGCTAGTACAAAAAATAGATTATGAGGCAACCATGGTTATAGATATTGATAAAATTTCACGAGCAATAGTTGAAGTTGGGGATAATTTATTGTATTCATCTTCCACCATTCAAGCACATCAAAATTTCCACTTGAGCACACAAACAATCCCTCCTTAATGTTTACATGTCAATAAGGCTATAATGGTTCCACAGTTCCAGATGCTACAACAAAAACTTAAAATTCAAACATAGAGTCAAATTGATATAGAGAAATCATAAGATCTACTACAGTTGAATTTCCTTATCATGAAACATTTCTTGTAGGATTGGGAGATGTACAATGAACAACATAATCTATATATATTTCCCACAAGGTATCTTGGACCAATTTAAGATTTTCATCCACCTCATCATTAGAAAATATCTTCAGAAATGTGTAGCTGATAAATTTGAGTTTCAATCTAAGGTCTAAAATTATTGTATTAGATATAATAAGATTGCATTGCTTATAATATTTATTGAATTTGATTTGCTTATTTAAAGTCATATTTCTAATATAACCATCTTCTGACATTGACTCCTCAATTAGAATTATCTAAACATGTATAATTGCAGGTAAAACTACAATTCAAGTGGGATAGATAATATTAGTGGTTATATTCATAGCATGATTTAAAATTGAAAGAAACTCTTATATTTTTTTCATATTTAAACCAATTTAAATTAGTTGAAAAACATTTGTAGTTACTATCTCTAATTGCATAGAGCTGAAAAATGTTGCAATAAATAAATGCAAACACCAACATATTAAATGTTGAGTTCTATCTAATAAGAATATCAATAGATTAATACCTTATTATTGAAACTCCAAATTATTTTGTCACTTCTACAAACTTATGAAACCTCGTAGGGGATTTTTTAAATTATTTGACTGACTCTTCGTTATTTTAAATGTTTTTCTGAATCTTTTCTAGACCATCTTGGACCATTATATTGTGGATATGAGCATAACAACTCACATGAGAAAGAAGATCACAAAAGTGCAACTTGTCTCGTGATTGAAAATTTGCTTTTAAGGAAGTACATGCCATATCATTACTACTTGCATTGTTTAAATTAGTCGTCAATATTTTTTCCTAAAGCTTTCACTCTAACAAACATTTACAAATAGCATCACATATGTATGTGTCTTTATGTAGAGGCCCAAACTCAATAAAATTGATAATCACCTTCTTTAATTTATATGATTCATCAATATAATGGGTCTTGTAGTCTGATTAGAGCTACAACAATCTGCTAATCTTAAAAAGACAAGAATTAAAGTATAATACCACCCTATGATATTCTTTAAGGAAACATTTAAGTTTCTCTGACTTACACACATTAACTTTCACTCAATCAATTTTTATGGTGTTCCTTGAAATACTCTCGATGTTAGGATTCAATATTTTCAATCATATATTGTACCAAACATGTTGAATCAACATGAATATATACTCATGTACAGTTATCAACTTGGCAATTACCTCTCTTATGAGTTGCTGGTCATAATTTTTTAATCATAGAAAATATGAATCCTAGATTCAACATCAACTTTAAAAGGCAAGAAGTTTGGGCTCTACTCTCTTTTATCTGATAAGTAAATTACTTGTTAACATTTTGCTTTTATCCTATAACAATCTTTAATGTGCCTCAGAAGTTGTGAAGATGTGCCTGTTTTAGGTTTATAGATTTTTGCCCGACATCAAATGCATTGGATAAGTGATACATCAACCCCCTTGGAATTCAACTTAACATCTAAAAAATACCCTCAAACAGTTAATTTTCTCTTCCTAAATTTCTTAGCTCGTAAGTCACAACTAGTACCTCTAACAAAAACTTCAATAGATTGAGAAATGTTATGAGAACTATCATTTCCAACTTGTGTAGCAACTGACAATTTTTTGCTAGTGGACGAAGATTGAGATTGTTCAAATGTTGACATTATTAATAACTAAGCAAAAAATAAATAAAATGACACATGAGATGTCATTCATGCATGTGTCTAAGCTACGCATTATAACACATAAACCTATGTAACATTAAGCTTACATATAACTAAATATGCTTTTGTTGTTATCTCAAGAGTCAATAGATGCTAGCTTTATATGCAAAACATTTTAACATTTTAACATTTAAAATGTTGGTAGTGTAAAAGCTTAACATATTTAAAAATGGTAGATTACAAAAGAAACAATTATAGAAAGGGCAAATTCTCAACTACTTCTCTTTCAGGGAAAAAAATTGGAAGCAGAGAATCCCTATAAAGTATTTACAAAAATTGCTTCACTGTGTCTATAAAAAGCAATGCTCAGCAGAATATTCTATCAAACCAACCTTTATTCCTTCAGTAAAGATTAATGATTTTCTTGATTACTAACAATATTATAGAATAAATTATACACTTATTACCGTATATCAATCACTTCAAAGTTCTATCTTTCAGTTGAGCTACTATAAGCATAATCCTATAAGCAAGAAAATCCTATGATGTTTTCATTGGTACTTGATATTTTTTTAAAAAAAATTTAAGACAAATAATGATGATAATAATAACTTCTGTAGAGATAGAATAAACATGTAAAACCTAAAAAAAGTTTAGTAAATCGTTAGCTCCATTCCTTTATCGGAAAAACTCAAAATATGAACTCACAGTTTCATTCAAACAATATATTCCCACGGACCGAACCATTCAATTGTTCCATCAAATGGTTTAAATTTCTTAGTAGGAAATGAATACATGCTTGCTTCAAATGCAAAACATTTTAACACATTTTCGATTAAGATTTAGATAGCATGAAAGTCCTCTTTCATGATGCAGAAGTTGATGGTCATGAAGACATTAATGATATATACAAGCATAAAAATTAACAAACAAGAAATTAAACCATAAGAAAAGCATAACACCAACATTCTCCTTGTTTATTAATTGCTGCTACTGTTATAATAAATAATGAAAATAACTGATACAAAAATTTTTGTGCTCCCAGAACAAGAGAGAGCCTAGCAATAACATAATGGGGCATTTACCTACATACACTGAATTCTAATATATTTAACTATCTAACTCCGAAACATTGCTTTTACTTTTATACCACCCAAATCTTCTTTATGCCAGCAACTGATAAAATTACCACTGGTTTAACTTTTAAAAAAGAGAGATATCGTTTCATATTTGGTAAGTCAACTTAAATGTAACATGTAGTCTTAAGTCTTTGATATTAAATAAATAAAAGAAATGAGCAGTAAGTATGTAAGGAAATAAGGGCTTTCACGACCATTCCTAAGGCTATAGCCTATAGCAACATCTTAAAGACTGCAAATCAACGCCAAGAACATTGTATTTTTGTGAATGTTTTGTCGAGCACTCGGCTCAATCTTACCGTGTTGAATTTTTGTGTTTGATGTATACACCACCCTTGTCAAATGAGCTAAAAAATAAATATCGAGAAAATAAACAAAAAATTAGCATCGATTACCGTGATCCAATATGGACAAGTTTCATATGATAATTCTAACGATTATCAATTTATTTACTCGGAGCTTAACTAACTAGTACTATTGAGCAAAGTTGGGATTCTTGATGTTTTTAGTTTGTTACTAATTTAGTGTTGGCATTGATAGTTCTAATTTTGATCAGAAAATTTGTTAGGCCTCTAGGAAGGCTAATATCATTAGTTGTTGGACTTTTTATTTTACTTATCAAATTCAATATCTTTCTATTCTTCAATTTTCTCTGTTATAAAAATCCATATCCATATAATCTGTAAAGTTGATGTAAATCCTTCAATAAAAACTTTATTGCAACTTTCTGCAAAAGAACAAATAAACGGAGGATTTCCATATCAAATTAGTGGGGAAGCACTAAAGACCGACAAAGACACTTCACCCAAAAGAAATCAAAGCCAATAAGAAACAACCATGTCATGTCAATTATCATGTAGCAATATAAATCAAAATGGCAATAATTTTAGTTAATAATTATTAGGACACATAAAGTCTTGTGAGTGGAAGTCAGATCAAAACCAAACATCAATCAATATCACTGTATTAATAAGGTAAAACAGGTGACATTACAAAGTAACACCAGGTAAACGGATAAAGCATTTTACATATCGCACAACCACAAAGAAATGACTTGTTCAAAACATATTACAACATAATACATATATATATATATATATATATAGGGC
>NW_018225498.1:1497-31600 GCF_001263595.1 Phalaenopsis equestris | reverse complement strand
AAACACATAGTAATGGATGTAATGATATAGTTCAAAGCTTTAAAAGTGGTGGTGATGGTGCTTCTTCTCCTCTTCCTTGGCTTCTTTCTTCTCGTGATGCTCATGGAAGGCAAAGCCACCCGCACCAACTGCAGCAGCTGCTGCAATTTCCTCTTCTATCTTGTGCTTATGGGCGTGCTCAGGATCCTTCTCCGCTTTGTGCTTCTCATGCTGCAAAAAAAAAAAAAAAAAAATAATTATTATGAATTATTAATCTGTAAAACATGGAGGCTGGGCGAACCATAACTTATGGGAGAGTATTTCAAAAATTTTATCTTAAGCAAACAATAGAGATAGGTCAAGCTAATGGTTTTGGGATAGATATTTGGTGGCAAGAACTTATAAAGGGATTTTCTTTTTTTTTTATTTTCTTTTTGTATGAAACAATGAGAGCATGATATTTTTTAAATGGATTTGAGTTTATACTAAAGGCACTGCTTTTTGAAATAATGTTTGATAAGAATATTCTAACTTATATATGAGCAGAAAAAAAAGAAAATTGAAATTTGAAACTTAGTTTGAGATGGTATGATAAATTAATTAACTAATCAATTTTTTTTTTAATTACACAGATCTCACAAAATTTAATGAATAGAAATAATATTCTAACAAAAGTGTGTCAGGATGTCCAAGGAAATTTAATTTACTAGTCTTTTAAACAAATTTTTTGGTAATCCAGGGGATTTACCTGAACAAAATTGTAAAACCATTGTAGCAGTAGTAACACCAACATGAAAAATCTGTGTATGTTTTATAATCATTACAGAATTTTTTTTTTCTTCCCATTATACTTATTTAAATTACCTTTGTAAGTAATATAATATTAAGACATGGCCAGCCTATTTTTCTTCTGATCATTTAAACTTTCTCTAAATTTTCATTTATATATTTATGAATATCAAAATTTCTGAATAAAAAATTTAAGAAAACTAGCAGAGAGATCACACCTTCTTCATCTCCCAATTTCATTATTCCAACAAACTAAACCTACGTACTTTCAAAAAAATAAAATAAAGAAAATAAAAAAAAAAGAAAAGAAAAAAACAAACTAATCCTACGAGTACTCGCTGAAGAAAAGAAATTTGCTGTGAACAAAAAGGAAATCTCTCTTCCGC
This sequence comes from Phalaenopsis equestris, assembly GCF_001263595.1. Taxonomy (NCBI): domain Eukaryota; kingdom Viridiplantae; phylum Streptophyta; class Magnoliopsida; order Asparagales; family Orchidaceae; genus Phalaenopsis; species Phalaenopsis equestris. Next base: position 30,446 of record NW_018225498.1, on the reverse strand, counting down.
ACAATTTCAACTTTTTTTTTTTATTTTTTTACCATACGCCTTAGTTATGAACCAAAAACGAAGACTAAATTACATGAAGAACAGTATGTTGCATGAGCCATAATTGATGATCAGTGATTGTTTGGGTTGGAAAGATTATTATTAACAATTAAATTAATTTAAACATGTTTACCAGTGCAAAAGCACCAGCGGCTATGGCACCGAGCTCGCCGGAATGCTCTTTGTGCTTGTGGTGCTTCTCCTCTCTCTTATAGTCAATTTCAGTAGTAGTCTGTTCTCCCTCCTTGGAGTGGTGGAAGAGATGGTGGTGGTGGTGATGCTCTTCTGCCATTTTTGCTTATTAGAAGGACAGGAGATGAACTTATATAAGGATATTTAGTGATGGAATGCTTGGTAGAAGAAGGAGAGTTTGGTGTTTAAATAGGAAAATGAAGCGGCCATCTTGCCATTAAATTTATTTGTAAAGGTTTCATCAAAATTAAAACTATTCATAAAGTTGGTACATAGTATCAAAGCTGGCAATGAATTTTCATCCCCACTGGTTCCTGCCATATGTACGAATGTAAATGGAGAATTCAAATAAGAAACCAAAAAAAAAAAAAAAAGTGGTGCATTGATACATCTAACTCTTACTATTTAAAATTTATATACATGACATTTGATATAATCATATTAGAACATATGAATAAAAATGTATATTCGTCTTAAAAAGGTATGTACTTATTGTTGTAAATGTTCCTTTAAAGATGTAAATATCACATGTAAATATTAAAATTTAAGTCTAAGATATGTAAAGACATAAAAATTTCATATATACACATTTCTACAAAAAAAAAATCTAATATATATATATATATATGTATGTATATGTATATATTTATTTATGTGATGGTCAATATGTGTTATTTCTTTAATAATAAATTTAATATAATTTATATTTGAGTTAAATCATATTTCACTATCAATACGCGGTTGTAACTTAATGGTTATATATCTATGTATATGTATTCGTGTGTGTGTGTCGTGGTTACTATGTCTTATTTCCTTAATAATAAATTTATTATAATTCTATTTTATTAAAATCATATCTCTCTATTCAATATTTGGTTGTAACATATTGATGCATCAGGTACATATATATTTTTAATTTATTATATGGATTTTACGAAGCAGGTGGAAATGCTTAATCACCACATCATTATTTCGTCGGCACATCCAAAAATTTTCATAGCACGAATTTGTTTCAGTAGGCTGCCGGAACGATTCATCTAGACGGGAGTGATATCATCCAAAAAATTGAATAAGAAAAAAACTTGTACCTTTTGCATCTAGATGAAACCTCCCCACGTTATTCACATGTGTGGTCCCAAAATAATATGGACTTATTAAATTTGTTTTCAATGTATATAAGTACTTGTGGCCGGATTCAATGTTATTTTGGAAAAAAATATTTTATACGGATATCATATGCATGTCTAATCTTCACCCTTCATCACAACATAACGGTATGCCCTATTTTTAATTTTTTTTTTTAAATTTGATGGGCGGTAGAGATAGAATACCGCGTAGAATAATTTTTGTTATTTTGGATGATAAAAAAAATCACGAAATGGACAGAATTATTAAATTTCGCAAGCTACATGAAAAAAATATATTATGCAATTTGCAAATTTAAGGGGATATCTGCCCCCATCATATCGTCGGCATTTTCGATATATATAGTTCTCGCACCACGCGAATTTTTAATTTTGATCCAGTAGATAAATTTCCAATGTTTGTGGACCGCATTATGGATAATTAATTCTCGCACTAAGATTTTATGTTTTGTAGTTTCTCTTAAAAAAATCTAAATATATGAAATATGCGTTCTAGCAATGCAGAATTCAGCACGAGTAAACGTGGACCCGCCATATTGAGTTGAAGCATGATTGAAAATTGTACATAGTATTTATCATTTTTTATGTGATAATCTTATATATCAAATTTCATAATTTAGACAACGTGCGCAAAATTTGATGATCTGAAAAGTTTTAAAAATTTAAACTTCTTTATCATGAAAGTTTCAATTTAAAATTCATTATATTAAAATTTCAAGTTAATTATTTTAAAATTCGGAATAATATTAACTAAATTATGTGAAAATGTTTACTTCTTATAATTAAAAGCAAAAGAATGAAAATTTTATTAAAAAAAAAACCAAATGGCCATGACCCTTTTCCCATTTCCTCATCTTATCATTTGAATTATCTTATGTGTAAGGATTATTTGTTTTTTGGAATACAAGGGAATTAATTGTTGATTGTGATGAGAAATTGAGCGAGCATGCATTTGGAGAATCTTCATGGCTAGCTTCACCTTGTGAAGAGGATTTCATGATCTTTTTATTTCTAATTGTTTGGTGAGTGATTGAAATATTGTCATTATAAACCCTACTTGTTTCTTTTTATTATTTGCATCAATTATTATTTCCCAATCACATTGTGAATTGTACGTCTGGTAGTTTTTATTCACAAAATCCCATCCTTCACTCGCTAAAAAGCGGCTGCCCGGTCTTTCGTTCAATAAGGCCTAGTCTTGTTCTAGAGACAAATTAGTTGTCTTAAAACACTTTAAAAACAGTGAAAAACCTTCAAGTAGTTAGATAAACTTTTTTTTACCACATGCAAAAGTATTTGACCATGTGCCCTTGCCCATAACCTCTGGGGTTTAGAAATAAAGCAATGAATATTTTGATGGGAATGCTGATCTCACATGAGGTGTCAATATAAGAAAAGATGGACTGAAGATAAGGAGTCAACGCATGTTGAAAAAGTTACTTAGCATTTATGATTTTTATTTGATACTCGTATATGTAAAATTTGCCATGGATGACTACGTTTCAAAATGTGAGTTTTGATGATATGAAAAATTTTAAAGATTTAAACTTTCGTATTATATTAATTGTTGAAATTTAAACTTTCTAATTGTGTAAAATTCTTTATTTGCAATAATCAAAAGAAAAAAAATAATAAAACACTTAGGACTGACCACTCTTCCTTTCCCTCATTTTAGCATTTGAATTATCTTGTGTAAGGACTTGAATACTTTGTTTGCTAGAATGAAAAGAAGTTGAATGTTGGTGGTGACAAGAAATTAAGTTAGACAACACCTGGAGAACTAATTGGCGGTTTGTTTCAACCCCCGAGATAGATTTGGTGATCTCTTCTTACTAATCTTTATAATGAGTAATTTATTGTTTTCTTTTTTTTGTTAATTCCCAAACACTGTAAATATTTTTTTCTTTATAATGAGTAATTTATTGTTTTCTTTTTTTTTTTGTTAATTCCCAAACACTTTGTAAATATTTTTCGTAACTCGTACTTTCAAAAACAGGTTTGTTATTTTCTTGAAAGCCACTAGCCAAGTATCTCTTCCACAATTGCTTAGGCTAGTTATTGAGACAAATTGGACACTCTAAACCACTTTAAAAATTGTTAAAAATTTTATAATTATTTTTTTAAATACTTTTTTACAATAAAAAAAAACTTTAAACTATTTTCCCTTACCTATCTCCTCTCCCAAAAGCCATAAAGCTAAGAAATCCCCTTTTATAAGAATTAAGATTTCATTAAACCCGGTCTTTAAAATTCTTTAAAAAAATTAAAAATACCTATAAAATGAGAAAATCATTGATTAATGTTTTAATGGATACTGAAATTTGTTTGACCAAACTAGCACTTGCTCTTTTAGATAGAGAAGAAATTACTTCAATAAAGTAAGTCCAAGCATCCTTATGCACCATCTTCTTATCTTCAAATCTCCCATTGCCATTGCTCTGCATAATCCTTAAAGTAGAAATTGCTTTCTCCGCTCTCAAAGCTCTCAAAATTTCTTAGAAAAGTCAAAGGGATGCTTCCTTTCCTATCCTAGACCATTTTATAGAAAAAAAGAGGTAAAAAAACCGAACTTGGGTTGTTCCAACTAAGTTACTCGAACTATGGTGCTATAGCACCAGACCAACTTTTTTAAACTCCTAATTTCTTTCGTCTTATCTTTAATTCAATTAAAATAATAATTTTTTTTGCCAACATAATCATGTAAGACTCCAACTTACATCAAAAAATCGTTACAATAGTAATCAACAAACAGGTCAATCACACCGATAATTATTAGTTGTCTTCTTATGGGTTGCCTCCCACAAAACGCTTGGTTTAACATCGTCAGCCTGACATATCCAATGTTTTAATCTGGTTGACCCAACAATAAGATCTCTTCAAATGTAGGCCTATCTCCACTTATATAAGAATTTAACATGTGTCCATTTACCTTAATTATCGTTCCAGTCTTGGGATCTTGAAAATCAACGACTCCATTTGGATAAACTCTTATCATAAAAAATGGTCCTGACCACCTGGACTTAAGTTTTCCTAGAACAATTGCAATTTTTAATTATATAATAGAACTTATTGTCCATGCTAGAAATGCTTTTTTAGAATTCTTTAATCATGTCGTATTTTCATTTTCTTTTGATAAATTCTGGCATTCTAATAAGATTCATTTCTCATTTCGTCAAGTTAATTTAATTTCAGTAATCATATTTCTCCAGCATCATTCAAATTTTCATTAAACTCTCTTATTGCCCAAAAAGCTTTATGAGCTAATTCAACAGGTAACAGATAAGCTTTTCTAAATATGAGCACATATGGTGACATTCCTATAGAAGTTTTGTAAGCAGTCCTATAAGCCCATAACGCGAAATCAAGTCTAACAGATCAATCTCAACAGATCAATCTCTTCTATTAGGATTTATAGTTTTTTTCAATATTCTTTTAATTTCTCGATTAGATAATGATGTGGCAGTCGATTTCTGAGATGTGCATTATAAATGTCTTTCAATATTACAACACACACATGACAACACTAATAGTAAGTATGCAGTTCAATCCCAATAAAAATAAATTCAGTTAAACTAATTTTATCTTTTAATATCTATAAGCTACCAAACCCCATAATAATAATGCAAGTATATGTATCACTCAAGTAATAAAGGGCTCTAATGGAGTCCTAAGTATCGGTCCCACAGGGAGTTGGAAATTCTTATGATTATAACGTCAAACTCAATATTCAAAATATAAAACTTAAGTAAGCAAAAAAAATCTAAAGTAAATTGAACGTGTCCTAAATGAAATGTATTTACAAGAACTAAGTTAACTAAACTATTTGCTAAAAGTCAGAAGCAAACTTATAAAAAATAAACGAAGTTTTGAAATGAAGAGTTCAAATTTACTAAAGTATCCTTCTCTTTTGCATTGAGTTTTGGGAATGTGAAGAAATTAAAATGATTTAAAATACAAATATAAAATTATATTGTGCCAAATATGAGCAATCCTATTATTTACCATCTGAGAGTGCATTAAGAACATTAATTAATTCAGATTTTGGTCCCTAAATCTATGGTTAGGTTGAAAGGATACTGGTTGTCATTCCTGAGCTCTCACTTCTCCCTTATGTGAGGGCTAACAATCTCACTTTAGTTTCCAAGCAACTGGACCAAATTGAAGATTTTAATCCGTCACCTTAAAATATGAAATTCTAAGCCCATCAAAATATATTTCCTTATTTATTTGCACAAAATTCCATGGATTACGTTCTTACCGATGAAATTGAATGTGACTCTTACCTTATAGGAAGCATAACTCTTTCAGTTTGTATGTTTCTCAACAAGTTTTAACCTTTCAAATGGATAGATCAAAAAGTAAATGAAGTCCAGAGTTTGAATCATCACAATTTATTGACAATTAAATTCTTGCAAAACAAAACTAGCTCTTTACAAAACCCTCTTTGTAGGGAGAAAGATAAAGAAGACTATTTAGAATTCATGAGAAGGATATCACAAAACATGGATTTCATATATAAAAATAAGTTTACAAAACAAAGAAAGAAAAGGACACATTTTTTCACACACTTCATCCCAAGAAAGTCTCTAGAAGTTCCCTTTAAGCACTTTTTCTCTTTACAATTACACTTAATTCTCTCTTAGAAGTGTAATGAAGAAGAAATCTGTCACCTTCCCTCTCCTCTTACAACTCAATAAGAAAATCCTCTTTTATCCAAGATTTCTCTCTCATGCCAAACCCGTCTCTCAATCTTATGCCCCCTTACTCTCTAGACTCCTCTCCTTTTTTATTTAGGGCCAGCCTTCTTTTAAAAGGAATTCAAAATTCCCTATAATTTTTCTCTAAAAAGTCACATCTTTTAACACTTAGAGGTAAGTCCCTTCATCCAAGCGACATATCTCTTCATTAAAGAGCACTCCAAAGTGTTTAGATGCATTGAACCACTCCATGATATGTTTGAATTGCTTTGAGCCTTCAAAAATCACTCAAAAATAGTCACGAATCGCCTTACTCCATCTTAATTTGCCTATGACGCTTCTTACTTCAGTTCTGGCGCCTCTAGCGTCAACCTATTGAAGCTCGCGTTGTTCTCTGGATTCTGGCGCTTCTAGTGCCGATTTTGGCCCTTCTAGTGCCGTTTCTCTATAAAATGGCACCTCAGGCGCCATCTCTCTGGAAAAATGCACCTGGGGCTCTAAGATCATGAAAATCTTTATTTTGGCTCCAACTTTTCTCCTTTTTGCTACTTTTTTCTCCAAATGTCTAAAACTTATATACCTACAACAAAAACATGAAAATACCCTTCTTTAAAGTGTAATATCACTAAAATAAGCATAAAATGTGTACATAAATTACTATGTTATTTTTGGTGTATCAAAATCTCCCAAACATAAATGTTACTTGTCCTGAAGTGACCCTTTTACTATATAAAAATATGACTTATGATAGAGATTAACTTATAAACTTCAATAATTTGTTTTAATAAATATAATAGTATAACGTAAGAAAAAATTCTAATAACTTAGGTTAAAACTAAAAATGTAAAAACACCTAGTAATCAAGTTTAAGAGTTCTGAATCTCCACTCATTTCATAAAATATTATAAATTCCCATATCAAAGATACTTAGAATATCCATATGAAAAAGAATTTCATGAAAACATTATTAGGATGCTAATACTTAGATACAAGTTTAAAAAATGTAATAAAACGTTTTTCCTCAAGTTGATTCAAGTGAAGCCAATTTTTTATTAGACATCTCCTCAAGCTTCTCCTAAAATATTTTTCTTTTCTTTTTCTTTCTCGTTTTCTTTTCTTTTTCTTTCTCTTTTTCTTTTCTTTTTCTTTCTCTTTCTCTTATCTTTTACTTTTTCTTTTGCTGTGTTTTCAATCCAATCTATTATTTTTTTTATGTGAGGGTTACTATATCTGGATAGCCTTTAATAATTTTGAACTTCACTACCATCTTCTTAAATTCAAAACTTCTTACCTTCTTTCACTTTATAAATTCATATTAGCTTTGAAGATTTTTCATAAAGTCTAATTCTTTTCTTCTTACATGAAACTCTAAGATTCTTAACACTTCAAAAATACAATTTTGCTTTACTTTAAATAGAAAAACATAGACTTATTCTTTCATACTAAATATCTTAACTCTAGAATTGACCTTCATTATTAAAGATTTTTGCTTAAATTTACCATAATATTTACAAAAGTGAAATATAGTTATTTAAAAGTTATAATTCAATATCCATGGTCATGTTAAATTAATTTTAAAAGTATAGTTAATTGAGGAAATATAAAATTTAGTTCTCTTCTTTTAACAAACTTTTTATTTCGACTTATTCTTTCATACTAAATATCTTAACTCTAGAATTGACCTTCATTATTAAAGATTTTTGCTTAAATTTATCATAATATTTACAAAAGCGAAATATAGTTATTTAAAAGTTATACTTCAATATCATAATTCAATATCCATGGTCATGTTAAATTAATTTTAAAAGTATAGTTAATTGAGGAAAAATAAAATTTAGTTCACTTCTTTTAACAAACTTTTTATTTCGCCCGAACATAATTTTTTAAATAATATGTTAAATATATAGTACAAAAAATTTTTAGGTAAAAGAAAACAATAAATGCATAAAAATAAAACTAACTTGTAGAGAATTCAAAATATGAGACTTGAACCTTGATATTTTACAGATGCTAACTTAAAAAGTACAGGCTTTAAAGAATTAAATGACATAATACATCAAAGGATTTTCTAAGAAAATATAAATTAATGACATAAATAGTGGACTAAAGAATCTAAAAATGCTGAAAAAATAAAAATCCACAATTTACTATTACATATACTAGTTCAATAGGTCCACAAACTATACACAAAAAATTGTTCCACTCATACCAACAACAATAAACATAAAAACAAACAAAACATGAGAACAAACAAAACATAAAAACAAACAAAACCCAAATAAGTTTTACTCTTCATCATCTTCCTTTTCCTCTTCTTCTTCTTCTTCTTCTTCTTCTTGCACATAAGGCATGAAGCTGAGGCCTGTAGGAAACTCTACTGCATAATCAGAGCAATAATATGAAATGTCGTGCTGGACTCTTTTATGCTTATATTCATCATTATAGGCATTTCTGGAATCTATACTACCTATTCTGTTCTGCATTGCTATAAGATTTGATAATTGAATCATTAACTGTTCCATAATATTTTCAAGTGAAATGAAACCAGAAGTAGATGGTGTTGCAAATGATGTGGTGGGTCTATCACTACTTCAACTCCTAGATATAGCAAATGATTCAAATTTATACATAGTGGGTTTTCCCATGGGTTTCAGTGGTTGCAACATTTCTTCCTTTCTACCAAATTCTACTTCTGATTTTTCACATAAAGTGAAAATCAGGACAGGATATCCCAAACTACTACTTGTCCCACTTTTAGCAATGCTCTGAGCATTATGAACAATAAGAGCACCAACGTTTACTGTTTTCATTTGCTGAATGCCGAAATTCAACACTACTCTTTCCTTAGTCACTTCGCTTAGTGACTAGTTAAAAACAACTTTGCAGAGATGAAGTAATGTCATGCTTTAGATTGAAAATTTAACATGGAAGTGGAGAAATTGGCTTTGTGATTATTTTTAACCTTCCATTCTCTTCTTCCATCATTCAGATAGGCAATTAAACTCTTTAAACACAAGAACAATGGCTACTGCGGCGAAGTAGGAAAAAGTTTCCCATTTTCGAGCAATAATCAGCCTTTCAATCTGTCATCTCGGATTTAGAAATTCTCACTCCTGAATTAACTTCCTCAAGCCCATTTGAGTATTATAATTATGTTAAGCCTTAAAATTAACAAATCTCCTTAAATCAAAATCTCCCATAGGCTATCCTCTCTTTACCCTTGGAGCCATAAGAGATTTTATATGAATTCAATATATAAATTCAATTAAAATCCAAATGAATTCACAATATCATAAATCAAACTCCAAAAGTAGGAATATTTGGTAAGAATATTTTTACCACGTGTTCTCTTTAAAATTCTTAAGAAACTTTCAAATTTTTAGATTTCCAAAATGTAGGGTAAATCCATGGTGAAAATAAAAACTTTTTAAGTTAAAGCGAAGCTTTTACCATAAGAAGATGAAATCTAAGACTTTTAGGCTATGAAATGTCCTTAACTCCACCAAATGTGAAGCCCGAGGTTCAGTTTCGGCCATGGTTTTTAGGTAGGAGACGAACCAAGTAGTAAAAATGGAGTTTTACATGGGTATTTCACAGTTTTAAGTGAATTTGGGTGTTTTCGGGAAATTGGCGCTTTAGGCGCCAACGCCAAAAATTTTTAGATTTCTATTTTCTTTTAAATATATTGCGTACCACACCATGTCAACCTCTAATTAACTTAATTAAACACTTAGACTCATAATGAAATAATTTTCTAACACATAATTTCACATACAACTTAACACTCACATTTATGTATAAAATTTGAATGATTACAAACTAACAGTTTTCAAACCAACACATCAAATTTAGTGTTAAAATTAAGCCGACAAACTCACACTGATGCCTAAATATCAAACTTTATTAAACAACCAATATAAGTTTCCGCATGAAAAGTAAAACAAATACAAACACATAACATATAAAAATAATTATAACTATGATATTCGTACTAAAACTAGTTCAAACATCTTCTTCACATTCATCTTCTTGAATGTTTCTCATGGATTGGTTGTGCACGTACAAATTCTAAAAATTTTAGTGAGAATTCATCCGTTGAATCTTCTTCAACCCAAGCATTTTTTTTAAACAGGTGCACAAAACTTTCTTTATTACATCAAGTGTGTTCGAAGTGCTCCTTCATCCTCCAATCCTGATGGTTAAGCATTTCAAAAATATTTTCAATTTAATGCATAAGATTCTATACCTCTTTCTCGAACTTCTTAATCCTTTTCATCATTCGAACTAAAGTAAGGTTGAATAAGAGATGAATTTTGAGATGAATACTTGATCCATCAATATATTCATATCATTTTCCTCCCCAATTCCTGTGCAGTTGCAATAAAATTTTTGGTTCGTAGGCTTCTAAGAGAGAAGCACTTTTTTCAAACTTTCATGAGGCATTAGTAATTGGCTACATAGCAGGATAATGTTAGAGGGATGTCCCAGTCCAGAAGTTAATCGATTGATGATTAAATCAAAAACAAGTTTTACTATTAAATAAACCAACATCATCAGGTCTTCTAGTTTGAAAACAAATTTCAAAATCGTACTTTCCTTCATCACTTTACTTATTTTCATAGTAGGAACTAGTTTTGATGCAAAAAAGAAATTCCACGCCTTTGATGCATGAACTAAAGCGAGAGTTAGGGTGGCAAACTAAAATTCTCAATTCTATCTTAGTCTTTAAGAACTAAAGCTAGAGTTAGCCTTCAAGGGAAGGGAAGTGGGACCTTTAGAGTGGGAGCTAGTCCTCCTAGCCTAGCCACGGATTTAAGGACTAAAACTAAGATTAGCCAATGATTTTCTATAACACTGAATCATGGTAGAGAATTAAAATTGCTCATATTTGGCACATTACAAATTTAAACCATTTAACTCATCCCATTTCACTAAAAACTCATTGTAGTGGGAAAGATGCTTTTTCATATTAGATAGCTTCATCTCGTAAACATAGTTTGGTAGTTACAGTTTAAACTTTGCATTTCAGTTTTGCTAGTAAATTGTGCTAGCAGTTAATAATTTAGCTTTGATAGTATTTTAAACATTCGAAATTAGTGCCAGTAATTTTGTTTTACTTCTGTGAATTTCCTAGTTAATTTATCATTTCAAATTTAAACCTTCCTCGTGAGATCAATATTTGGGACTTAAATAGAAAGTCTTATATTACTTGATAATGATATGTATACTAGTGTAGAATACCAACATTAAGTGCTTAACATTATTATTCATAAAATACCACATCAAGTTTTTGGCACCATTATAAAGCGGAGTCAACTTTGTAAATTTTACACAACTATATTTTTGTTGGCCATGTTTCTGGCGCCATTGCCGGGGAAGGTAACATTAAATTAAATAGATTTGGTAAATTAGAAAATTTATAGATAAAATAAAAAAATAAAAAAAGTATATAAAATCAAAAATTTTAATAATTTAGCTTTGATAGTATTTTAAACATTCGAAATTAGTGCAATTCCTAAATAATTTATCATTTCAAATTTAAACCTTTCTCGTGGGATCGATATTTGGGGCTTAAATAAAAAGTCCTGTATTATTTGAAAATGATACGTATACTTCCGTAGAATCCCTACATAAAATAATGCATCAAGTTTTTGGCACTGTTGTAAAGCGGAGTCAACTTTATATATTTTGCACAACTATATCATCGGGATCAAGTTTTTGGCGACATTGTCGGGGAAGGTAACGGTAGATTAAATAGATTCGGTAAATTAAGAAATTTAGTTATAACTATTAAATATAAAATAATAAAATAATAAAATAATAAAATAATAAAATAATAAAACCAAAAATCCAAAAAAAATAATAAATATATACTTAAGAGTATTTTTAAGAAAATTTTCATTGCTTATTATATTTGTTTATGTGAAATAATGGATCTAAAAGTTTAGTACCTTACGATTCAAAATTAGAATGTACTATTAAAAAAATTCAAAAACAACAAAAAGAAATTAAATGTTTGAATGAAATGGCAAATAAATTAGATAACCAAATAAATGAAAATCGACAAAGACCTTTAAAAGATTGTGCTAATCCAACAGCAGATGAACTTCATTTAACTATGCAAAATCCTTATGTTGTGCATTTGAGATTAAACCTGTTATTATCCAAATGATACAAAATACTGAGTTTGGAAGAACACCTACTAAAGATCCTAACTTATATTTTGGTAGTTTTCTTGAAATATGTGCTACTTTTAAATTTAACGAAGTATCTAATTATGTTGTTCGGCTTAGACTTTTTCTTTTTTCCTTTTTCATTAAGGGATAAAGCTAAAGCTTGGTTAAATTCATTAGCATTTGGATCTATCAGAACTTGGGGAGAAGTATCACAAAAATTCTTGCTAAATATTTTCCATCCTAAAAAAACTGATAAGCTTAGAAATGATCTTACTTCTTTTTGTCAGTTTGAAGGGAAATCAATTTATGAAATCTGAGAAAGACTTATAGATCTACTTAGAAAATGTTCACACCATGCTTTACCAGATTGGTTAATAATTTAAAATTTTTATAATGGATTAGTAGGATCACTTAGATCTATTATAGATGCTGCTGCAGCTAGATCATTAATGTCAAAACCTTTTGATGAAACATATTCTATAATACAAGAAATGACTACTAACAATTTTTAATGGCTCTTTGAATGGGTAAATCTTAAGAGAGTAGCTGATATTCATGAATATGATGCAATGTCTATTTTAGCTTCTCAAATTGCTGTTATAACAAAAAAGATTGATGAAATTAGAGTGAACTATTCTCAAATACCACAAATAATAGAGGAAAATTCACTAGGATAGATAGTTGATACTCAATCATCTTATGAAACTTGAATGTTATTAATAATCAAAATAATAATCCGTATTCTAATTATTACAACCCTGTATGGAAAAATCACCCTAATTTTAGTTAGAATAATTATAACAATTCAATGAACCTCTTAGGAAATTTAAATAATGAAGGAAATCCTAATTATCGACCTTATTATCCTCTTAGATTTAACTCTAACCCTAACCCGCAAGTTAAGGAACAAAAGTTGACGATGGAAGAGGTAATGTTGAATATGGGAAAACAAATACAAAATCAAGGGGCTACTATTAGAAATATTGAAAAATCTGTTAGGATACATTACTACTGCACTTAGTAACAAACCTTTAGGAAATCTTATGAGTACTGTGGAAGTTAATCTCAAATATCAAAATAAGGAGCAAATTAAAGCTATTCAACTACGAAGTGGAAAAGAAGTTGAAATAAGAATCCAAAGAGAAACTGAAGTTGATGAGGAGAAGGAACAGATTGAAAGTGACCATAATGAAAATGAACAAACAAGAGTTCCTCTAGAAAAACCATTACTTCCGTTTCCTCAACAAGTAAAGCAGAAGAATAAGGACAAATAATTTACAAAATTTTTGGAAATCCTTAAAAAGTTAACGATAAACATTCCTTTCATTGAGGCTTTAGAAAAAATGTCAAGTTATGTAAAATTTATGAAAGATATAATAATAAAAAAGGAAGTTAGTAGATAATGAAACCGCTGCACTCAATGAAAAGTGTAGCACTATTATTCAAAAAAAGCTTCCTGAAAAGTTGAAAGATCCAGGTAGCTTTACTATACCTTTTGTAATTGGTGAAAAGTTTTATGAAAAAGTCTTTTGTGATTTATGAGTTAGTATCAATCATATGCCTCTATCAATTTTAAATATTTAGATTTAGGAAAGATTTCCCTTACTACTGTAACTCTTCTGTTAGCAGATCGATCAATCACTTATCTTGAAAGAGTTATAGAAGATGTATTAGTAAAAGTGGATAAATTTATCTTTCCTGTAGACTTTATAGTATTAGATATAGAGGAAGATCAAAAGATTCCTATTATTTTAGGGAGACAATTTCTTACAATAGGGAGACCTGTGATAGATGTACAAAAAGGAGAATTAATAATAAGAGTTAATGATCAAGAAATAACATTTAATATTGCAAAAGCTAAGAAATATCCTGCAATGAGAAAAGACAATGAATGTTTTAAGATGTAAATTATTGATTATCTAAGCAATGAGGAATACAAGAAAGAGTTTAAAGAAAAATTAAGGTAAGAATAATTTATTGAAAATGAGAATGAAATAAAAGAAGAGAATTTAGATTATATTCTAGACAAATTTGAAACTTTAGATTTGTTGGCAAAATGATAATAAAAATCTTATTCCTTCAAATATTAAACCACATGAACTTGAACTGAAAGTATTACCTACCCATTTAAAATATGTGTTTTTAGTAGATTCATCTACATTGCCTATTATTGTACATTCTAAGTTAACTGAAATTCAAGAATAACAAATAATAGAAATGTTGAAAAGATATAAAAAGACTTTTGGATGGGCTTTAGCATATATTAAAGAAATTAGTCCTTCAATTTGCATGCACAAAATTCTATCCTTAGAGGAGATTAAACCTAATAAAGAAAGAAGTTGTTAAAAAGAAATCTTAAAATGGTTAAATGTTGGACTAGATAATGCTTGGGTAAGCCCAATTCATTGTGTTTCAAAGAAAGGAGGAGTGACCTTTGAAGTAAATGAGAAAAATGAATTAATTCCAATAAAACAAGTTACTAGTTGGCAAATTTGTATAGATTATAGAAAATTAAACTTGGCTACCAGGAAAGATCATTTTCCTTTACCATTTGCAGACCAAATGCTGGATAGATTGGTTGGAAACAAGTATTACTGCTTTTAGATAAAAATCAAGGGGCTACTATTAGAAATATTGAAAAATCTGTTAGGATACATTACTACTGCACTTAGTAACAAACCTTTAGGAAATCTTATGAGTACTGTGGAAGTTAATCTCAAATATCAAAATAAGGAGCAAATATCAAAATAAGGAGCAAATAAATTAAAGCTATTCAACTACGAAGTGGAAAAGAAGTTGAAATAAGAATCCAAAGAGAAACTGAAGTTGATGAGGAGAAGGAACAGATTGAAAGTGACCATAATGAAAATGAACAAACAAGAGTTCCTCTAGAAAAACCATTACTTCCGTTTCCTCAACAAGTAAAGCAGAAGAATAAGGACAAATAATTTACAAAATTTTTGGAAATCCTTAAAAAGTTAACGATAAACATTCCTTTCATTGAGGCTTTAGAAAAAATGTCAAGTTATGTAAAATTTATGAAAGATATAATAATAAAAAAGGAAGTTAGTAGATAATGAAACCGCTGCACTCAATGAAAAGTGTAGCACTATTATTCAAAAAAAGCTTCCTGAAAAGTTGAAAGATCCAGGTAGCTTTACTATACCTTTTGTAATTGGTGAAAAGTTTTATGAAAAAGTCTTTTGTGATTTATGAGTTAGTATCAATCATATGCCTCTATCAATTTTAAATATTTAGATTTAGGAAAGATTTCCCTTACTACTGTAACTCTTCTGTTAGCAGATCGATCAATCACTTATCTTGAAAGAGTTATAGAAGATGTATTAGTAAAAGTGGATAAATTTATCTTTCCTGTAGACTTTATAGTATTAGATATGGAGGAAGATCAAATTATTCCTATTATTTTAGGGAGACAATTTCTTACAATAAGGAGACCTGTGATAGATGTACAAAAAGGAGAATTAATAATAAGAGTTAATGATCAAGAAATAACATTTAATATTGCAAAAGCTAATAAATATCGTGCAATAAGAAAAGACAATGAATGTTTTAAGATGGAAATTATTGATTATCTAAGCAATGAGGAATATAAGAAAGAGTTTAAAGAAAAATTAAGTTAAGAATAATTTATTGAAAATGACAATGAAATAAAAGAAGAGAATTTAGATTATATTCTAGACAAATTTGAAACTTTAGATTTGTTGGCAAAATGATAATAAAAATCTTATTCCTTAAAATATTAAACCACATGAACTTGAACTGAAAGTATTACCTACCCATTTAAAATATGTGTTTTTAGTAGATTCATCTACATTGCCTATTATTGTACATTCTAAGTTAACTGAAATTCAAGAATAACAAATAATAGAAATGTTAAAAAGATATAAAAAGACTTTTGGATGGACTTTACCATATATTAAAGAAATTAGTCCTTCAATTTTCATGCACAAAATTCTATCATTAGAGGAGATTAAACCTAATAAAGAAAGAAGTTGTTAAAAATAAATCTTAAAATGAATTAATTCCAATAAAACATATCCTATTCCAGACAATGCTTGGGTAAGCCCAATTCATTGTGTTTCAAAGAAAGGAGGAGTGACCTTTGAAGTAAATGAGAAAAATGAATTAATTCCAATAAAACAAGTTACTAGTTGGCAAATTTGTATAGATTATAGAAAATTAAACTTGGCTACCAGGAAAGATCACTTTCCTTTACCATTTGCAGACCAAATGTTGGATAGATTAGCTGGAAACAAGTATTACTGGTTTTAGATAAATATACCAGTTATCATCAAATTCCAATTGATCCTGAGGATCAAGAGAAAACAACATTTACAAGCCCTTATGGAACATTTGCTTTTTGTAGAATGTCTTTTGGACTAGGCAATGCACCTGCGAAATTTTAAAGATGTATGATGTCAATTTTTAGTAGTTTGACTGAACATGGAATGGAAGTAATTATGGTTGATTTTTATGTATTTGGGACTTCATTTGATTAATGCTTAAATAATTTAGAACAAGTTCTAAAATTATGTGAAAAAATCAACCTAGTACTATATTGAGAAAAATGTCAATTTATGGTTATAGGAGGAATTATATTTCAAAGAATTGTACTTGGGCATAATATTTCTAAAAATGACATGGAAGTAGATCTTGCAAAAATTTAAGTTATCGAAAAATTACCACCTTCTACTACAATCAGAGGGGTAAGAAATTTTTTAGGACATGCTGGTTTCTACAAGTGGTATATAAAAAATTTTTCAAATATAACTAAGCCATTATGCAAACTTTTAGAAAAAGATACAAAATTTGTGCACCTATAAAAGCGCATAAAAGCATTTGAATTATTGATGAACTATTGAAAGGAAAATTAATCACTGCACCTATAATATTTCCACCCAAGATGTGTTCAAACGCTTTAAAATTTGCGCTGAAATAGTCCCCCATTGAAACTTTTAGAGCCCAGTTTTAAAAAGTTCAGGGACTATTTTGATACTTTTATAAACTCTAAGACTAAAATGACCTATTGTAAATAGTCAGGAGCTATCTTGACAGTTACTTCTTCAAAATTTAAAATGATAGTTAAACTCTCAGTTTCTCACTTTAACATTTTAACAGCCACATCATGATCATCTATAGGATTATTAGATTGTGATTGAAAATTGTCCTTCACTCAACAACAACAACAACAAAAACAAAGCCTTAATCCCACAACGCGGGGTCGATTTTTTTCCTCATTAAGTTCTATTTGTCTAGATTAGAAAAAAAATATTAACTAATTTTTTAAATAAAAATTTAGAAAATTTCTTTGATGAACAATTATATAATATTGATGAAATTAATTTACCGTGGGATGCCGGTATAATAAATAATATTGTTAGTGATATTCTACTACCAGATATTAAAAATCAACAATTAATGAAATTTATATATGATTCAAAATTCTATTTTTGGGATGACCCATATTTATATAAATAATGTAACAATCTAATTATTAGAAGGTGTCTGCCTCATGAAGAAACTCAACAAATCATTGAAAAACTTCATGATTCTAAATTTAGAGGACATTTGAGACATTTGAAATAAATAAAATTGCATATAAAATTTTACAAGCTGGATTTTATTAGCCTGCTCTTTTTAGAGATGCTAATGGATATATTAAAACATGCGATAGATGTCAGCAAGTAGGAAATATTTCTAGAAGAAATGAAATACCTCTCAATTACACATTGGAAGTTGAAATTTTTGATTTGTGGGGATTAGATTTTATGGGACCATTTATGCCTTCATTTGGAAACTTATATATATTACTTGCTGTTGATTATATGTCCAAATGGATTGAAGTTGTTGCTGTACCTACATGTAATGCTCGGAGTGTTTCTAAAAGTTTAAATAAAAATATTTTTACAAGATATGGAATGCTGAGAGTAATTATTACTGATGAAGACTGAGAGTAATTATTATTGATCGAGGATCTCATTTTAGGAATAAGAGAATCGAAAAATTAATAAAAAATATGAAATTATACATAGATTCTCTACTGCTTATCTTCCTCAAACTAGCGGTCTAGCAGAAATATAAAATTGTGAAATAAAACAAATTTTAGAAAAAGCTGTAAATCGTATAAATTGGATTGGTCTGCAATATTAGATACGACATTATGGGCATACAAAATTGCTTAGAAGATTCCTATTGGAATGTCCCCACATAGACTTATTTATGAAAAAACCTGTCACTTACCAGTAGAATAGGATGATAGAGCGTTTTGGGCTATTAAGAAATTTTATTTTAATTTAAAAGATGCTGGTGAGAAAAGATTATTAAAACTCAATGAACTTGAAGAAATTAGAAATGAAGCTTATGATAATGCAAAAATCTATAAAGAGAAAATGAAAATATGGCATGATCGAAAGATTATTAAGAAGAAGTTTGAATCTAGACAATAAGTTTTATTATATAATACAAGATTGAGATTATTTCCAAGAAAATTAAAATCTAGATGGTTAAGACCATTTAAAGTGTTAAAGTCTATCATTATAAAACTGTTGTTATTAAAGATTCTAAAACTGAAAGGATATTTAAAGTTAATAGACTTCGATTGAAACTTTATTATGAATGACACATACCAAAATGTAAAGAAATTTTATTGTTTAGTTAACCTGATTAAACAAAAGGTACGTCGAGCTGATGACGTTAAGCTGAGCGCTTTGTGGGAGGCAACCCATATATAAATCTATATATATATATCTATATGTTACTATGTTGTTTAATAAGTTTATTTATATATTAGGAAATAATAATATTTTTGGGTCCTACATAATTTTATATATCAAAAATTAAGACAAATATTGGAATTGGAGGAAAATCTAAAATCAAATTGAACAAAGAAATAAATAATGCGAATTTGTCCTCTAGCTCCAACGACACCAGAATGGGCGCCGATGTTGCCTTATAAATGGACCATGGCACCGACAGCACCATCGGGAGCGCTGACGACGTTCCGAGCAGTTTTGCACATGCAGAACAAATTCAACGGACTTTGGCAAGATTTCGCTCCTCAATAACAGCTGAGTGGTGTTTTTAAAGTCCTACAAATTGTATTGGATATCCAGAAACTTCCTAATTTTGAATTCCATGTCTTCCAATTCAAGAAATAATTCAAGGTATGGAGTTTTCAATAGAAGAAAGTTTATCAGTTTTGATGCACAGAGATTATACGATAATGTCATCATGAAGAAGAGACTTATCAAGGAGAGAGACTTTGTCAATCATGGATTAAGAAATCCAAGTTCACAGATAGAGAAAATCCTTGTGTAGAGATGTTGAGAAGTTATGTGCTACACTACCACTACAGTTGTTGTACCATTAGTAAATGAATTCTATGCTAACTTACATGGAATTACCCAAGGAGTCATCTTCATTCGAGGTAAGGCTGTACCATTTACTCTGGCTCGAATTAATGATTTGTATATGATAGAAAACGTTCCAATCTATCATTATACAAATTTTATCCTAATGAGAGATATGATGCAAGATGTATATAATTTTCTAACAGATGAAAATGATAATTGGGAAATCAGAGACGAAGGATACGTTAGTTTCTCTACGTCACTGCTTAATCTAATATCCAAATAATGGCATTTCTTCATATCTGCCAAATTACTCTCAACCATGGAGAATTCTAGAGCTAAGAGAGAAAGTGTTATTTTAAACTATTGCATTCAAATGGAAAAACCCATTGATATGGGGTCAATTATTTTTAAATATGTTATGGGTATTATTATGAATGGGCCAATATATGGAGTGTGGTATCCTTCCACAACTTTCCTACTTTGCAGTCAATTTCAAGTTCCATATGAAAGTTGGGAGAAAGTTTTATTACCATAGGAGCCCATGAATCCTATTGATGAAAATTATATTGGGAATGGGAATTAAACGTTAGAAGTTAATTTGGATCATTCATCACATGCTACAACACCATTGATGCCAGAAACAGTTGGAAGTTCAATAGATTTGGAAAAGAAAATGAAGAAAATAGAAAGAGAACTTCAGAGTATTACAAATGTAATAGGAAATTATAACTACCTTTTTGATCACCTAGATTGGAGGATGAGGGAAAACATTGATCATACTGGGACAATTGAAGCAGGATTAGTGCAGGTGTTCAAGAAAAATGGATGGATCGATGAAAATTTGACTGGTCAATTTCTATACCGACCCTTCTATAATTTGTATGTCCATTAGCAGTCTATGGGAGATATTAGAGGAGGATAAAGTGATGAAGATGAAGCAAAATAATTGAAGAAGTTGGACTCTCTACTAGTTTATAATACTTATGTTTGTAATATAATTGTGTGGAATTGATTCACTTTACGTTGCTTTAGAACTCTATTAACTTTGATTGTGTATAGTTTTGTGTCAGCATTCTAATATTGTGGCTTGATTTCGACGTTGATTTATAATTTAGTTTGCTTCAAGGCTGTGGAAGTGTGATTAGAAAAATGTATTTGTAAAAGGTGTATTTTCATATATAAAAGTTATTTTGGTGTTGCTTGTGAAAATATTTTTTTGAGAATTATTTTAAGATGAAAATTAGTGTTCAAAAAGTCTAAAAAAACTTTGGAGTAAATTGAAAGAAAATTGAAATTTTTAAAAATAGAAAAACAATTTGGTGCTGACATTATCGTCAACCCGAACCGACCCAAACACCCTTAAAATGCACGATTTACAGAGTATAACACTTTTTTTACCCTTTGAGTCACCTTCAACCTCCAGTTTTTTCACCTAAGGCTTGCTATTGCTCGGATTTGAGGCGTTTTTAAAGAAAAGGAAGTACGTATTTCATCTTCTTTAGGTAAGAGCTACACTTTGAAGTCAAAATTTTTTATTTTCACCAAAGAATTATCTTACAATGCCGAGATCCAAAATTTTGAAAAATTTTTGAAGAATTTTTAGAAAATCCTTTGGTGAAGAACTCTTACTTAGTAGATTTAAGTTTAAAATGTTCCACATTGTAATTTTTAGAATTTTTTTGGAATTTATTTGGATTTTATCAAATTTAATTAGATTTAAAATGGCACTTAGAATGATCAAAGGAAAGAGAAAGGTGGATATTGATGATCAAAGGTTTGTCAACTACAAGGCCAAAATTTGCTTCAATAGTCTACTTACAGCTAAAAAAGTAATTCAGGATTGAGGATTTAGAAATTCCGGATGAGAAGTCGAGAGATTAATCAATGCTTGGCAGTGAGAGAATTTTTGTTACTTTACTGACGATGCTATTATTGGTGTAATGATGGAGTTCTATGCAAACTGTAAGGAGACTTTTGAAGACTATGTGTTTGTTCGTGGATAAATGGTGGAGTTTACTTTAAGGAAGATTAATGAATTTTATTAGTTAGAAGATGTGTATAGTTGTCAGTACAAATCATTTTCTGCTAGAAATGAGGCCTTGGATGAAGTTATTTCTTTTGTTTTTGATGAAGAGGAACCTGGAAAGTGAAGAATGGTGTTAAGGTAAACTTTCCTCTTTCTATGTTAAATGTAGTATCTATGGCCTGACACTACTTTATTTCTGGAAGAATGATACCAACAAATCATGATAGTAAAGTTACAAATGATAGAGCCATCTTGAACTTTTATATCCAGCAGGTGATGAGGATAGATGTAGGCTCTATTTATTATAGGAACACTCGATCTATTGCATTGGGAGAGACCACTGGTGGTTTAGCTCACCCTGCCCTGATCTTCACCCTATGTGAATAGGCAGGAATTGATTATAGAATGGATGAGGAGAGGATTGAACCTCTAAAATCTATTGAGCCTGCCAATATTAAGACTTACAAATCTCATGTTGGATGGAGATCTCGAAGTAGGACCAAGGATATTCCTTTTACTTCAAGTACTACTTCTAGTACCCCTACTATCCAGGAACTTATGAAGCAGATGATGATCCAACAGGAAGATATCTTGAGAATGGATAGTAGAATGGAAAATATGGAGGTTAGAAATGCTCACAATGATGATTTGATAAGACAAAAGTTTGAATATGATGTTGTTTATGATGATGCGATGGTCCGATACATGAGGGGTGATCATTCAGTTCAATTTCCTACTCAAGCTCATGAGGGGTGATCATTCAGTTCAGTTTCCTACTCACGCTCTTTTTAATCCATATCAACATCAAAATTTGGATGTAGACAAAGAAGATGATGATGATTACTGATCTTTCTTGTAGTTTATGTTTGATTGTACTTTGTTATTCTATTTTTATTTTTGTTATATTGTTGAGACTGTTTGTTATTAGATTGTAGACTCTGTTTATGAGGCTGTTTTTAATATTGTTGATGGTTTTTAGTACTTTATTAGATGTATTTGTAGCTAACTCTTTCTCAACAAATTTTTATATGTATTATCTGTTATTTAATGTTTTAAGTTATGTAGCTTTCATATTAGCACCTGCAATATTTCAAAGTTAAGTTTTAAATCAGATCCTTTAACAGGTATGTCTTTTCTTTATATAAAAAATGTTTTCAAATTTAAACCTTACTTGTTTTCAAAAGTACTACAAATAAATTTGTATTTTATTTCTAATGATTATTGTTATGTGGAGTCTCCTTAAAGATGTTAGAATTTTAAGTATAGAAATGGAGTAGGAAAACTTAGTTGATATTTTTAGTGAAAAAGGTGAACCTAAAGTTAAGGATATTTAATGGAGAACTTGGGAAAATAAATAACTATCTTTAGTAGGAAATATTGTATTTTTTAAAAAATAAGGATTCTTAGAATTTTTAGTTTCAAACATTTAAGGCTCTTTTAAAAATTATTAAAAAAAAATACATCTTTTGAAGTGAAGGAAAGTAATAAGTTTTAACTTTAGAGGAGGATAGTAGAATTCAAAATTTCATTAAAGGTTATCCAGATATAGTAATCCCCACATAAAAAAAAATAAAGAAAAGAAAAGAAGAAGGATTGAAAATGATCCTAAAAAAGAAAAGGGATTGAAAATAATCCTGAAAAAGAAAAGAAAAGGAAAGAAAAAGATGTCAGGAGAAGCTTGAGGAGATGCCTAATTAATAATTAGCTTCAGTTGAATCAACTTAAAGAAGAAGGCTTGGCTAAATTTTCTAAACTTATATTTCAGTATTAGCATATTTACTATTAAAGTTTCCTGAAGTTCTTTTTCATATGAATATTCTAAGTGTCTTTAATATGAATAATTTGTAATTTTCCTTGAAAAGAATAGAAAATAAAAAATCTTAGACTTGACTGCTAGATATTCTTATACCTTTATTATTAACTGGAGTTATTTTACATTTTTCTTCTCAAGTTATGTTATTATATTTAATAGACTAAGATATGGAAATCTATAAGTTAAAATCTTTGCCATGAGTCATATTTTTATGTAGTGAAGGAGTTACTTGAGGACAAGTAACATTTAAGTTTAGGGTATTTTGATACACAAAAAAATATATGCATTTCTAGACCCATATTTTATACTCATTTTTGGTGATATTGCACTTTAAAGGAAGGTATATTTTTATGTTTTGTTGTAGGTTGTTGATTTTTAGGACTTAGAGCAAAAAAGAAGCAAAAATGATCACATTTGAAGTAAAAATGGAATTTTTGAAGAATTGTTCAGCTCCAACGGCTCTAGAATGCCCGCGAATGGTGCCATTTGACAGAGTCTCAGATTTAAATAAATGGCCAGAATGGCCGCCGACGACGCCAGTGTCGATGCAAGCCCTGTTTCTAGAAGATTTGATGAATTGGATGCTTTTTGAAGAGTTTTTGGATGCATCTATTGGAGAAGCGAAAATTGATCAGAAAAAAATGATCAGAAAAAAGGTCTCTGTCAGCCATGCATCACCACCTTTTTGCTCTCTTCACGCTCCTCCTTGCCACTTTATATCATTCCACGCAATTCCACACTATTAGTTAGTTATTTGCTTTATATTTTTGAGTTTGATGTGCTGGAGAGGAAGAGAAGTGAGAGATTTCTTCTTCCTACATTTTTTAAGAGAGTCTACAAAGGTTTTGCTTTGAGAAAGAGTTTCAGATAAGAGTTGTTTGTTTAATATTGTTGTATGAACTTTTTTTTGTATTAACTTCTTTTTATATAAGAAAGTTGTGTTTTGTTGTATCTTTCTCATGAATTCTGAGTAGTTTCCTTGATCTTTCTCCCTATCTCGAGATATGGTAAAATGAAAAGATAATTTAGATGTGCCAATGTTAAAATATATAATAAATTGTGATGGTTTCTCAACATTACTCTTAATTTACTTTTAGATCTGACCAATTGAATTGTTAAAATATGTTGTGAAACATATGATCCTGGAAACTAAGTATGAGTTTTACAATAGAGTGAGAATTACATTTAAGTCCATGAAGGAGTATTTCGTTCATGGAAGTAAGTGCAAATAAATAGGGAAATATACTTTGTTGGGTGTAGAATTGGAGATTTTTTGGGTGACAAACTAAAATCCTCAATTCGATCTTACTGTTTAAGAACTAAAACGAGAGTTAGCCTTCATGGGAAGAGAAGTAGGAGCTCTGGAGTGGGAGCCAGCCCTCCTAGCCTAGGCATGGATTTTGGGACTAAACCTAGGATTAGCCAATGATTTTTAAAGCACTGAATCAAGGTAAAGAATTAAAATAGCCTATTTGGCACAATACAAATTTAGACCATTTATCTCATCTTGTTTCACCAAAAACTCATTGTAGTGGGAAGAAGCTTTTTCAATATTAGAAAATTTCATCACATAAACATAGTTTAGTAGTTACTATTTCGAGCTATGTATTTAAATTCTGCTAGTAGTTAATAATTTAGCTTTGATAGCATTTTAAGCATTCAAAATTAGTGCCATTAATTTTGTTTTACTTCTGTGAATTTCTTAGTTAATTTATCATTTCAAATTTAAACCTTCCTCGTGGGATCAATTTTTGGTACTTAAATAGAAAGTCTTATATTACGTGATAATGATACGTATACTTGCGTAGAATACCAACATTAAGTGCTTAACGTTATTATTCATAAAATAGCACATCAAGTTTTTGACACCATTATAAAATGGAGTCAACTTTATAATTTTTGCACAATTATAATTCAGTTGGTTAATAGGTAACCAAACAATCAACTAACTGAAGATTTACAGTAGTAGGTAAAATTTCTCCAAAATCCAACCTTCAAAAAATTGATAGAGGCATAAGATTAATATTGTCTCCAAAATCACATAAAGTTTTTCCAAAAAATCTTTTACCAATAGTACAAGGAATAGTAAAATTGCAAGGATCTTAACGTTTTTCAGGAAGTTTTTTCTGAATTATAGCGCTACGCTTATCACTAAGTGCACAGTCCCATTATCTGTAAACTTCCTTTTTTATTAAGTATATCCTTTATAAACTTCATATTGTTTGGCATTTCTTCCAGGGCTTCAACAAATGGAATGTTTATTGTCAGTTTCCTCAATATTTTAAATATTTTGTAAATTTGATATCTTTGCTTTTCTGCTTCAATCTTTGAGGAAATGGAGGTGGTGGTCTTTGTGTAGTAATTTTTATTGGTTTGATAAGATATGCCCACTCAAAATAAAAATCTTCATTGATTTTTTGTTTTCCACACCTTCTTTTTCAACTTCAACTCCAACTTCTTTTTGAACTTTTGTTTCCAATTCTTTCCACTTCTCACTTGAATTACCTTAATTTGCTCTTTCTTCTGGTCTTTAGGATTAACTTCAACATTACTAGATAATGTTCTTGGAGGTCTATTGCTAAGTGCAGTAGCAATACATAACATTTCATTTTTCATGTTTCTAATATTAGCTCCTTGACTTTGTAATTGACAATTTCTTCTCCTTACTCTGCAAATTGCTATTGAAACCTGGAGGGTAATTAGGTTTGTGGTTCAAATTCCCATGATTATTGGAGTTTCCCAAAAAATTTATAGCATTGTTTCCGCAATAAAAATTTACAACATTATAGTTATTATTACTCCAACTGAAATTCGGGTAATTTTTCCAACCAGGATTGTAGTAATTGAAATAAGGATTTTTAGATCGGTTTTTTGTTGCATTTAATTAAGGTCTCATATGAAGATTTAGATTTTATATTTTGTCCCAATGAATTTTTCTCAAGCACAGGAGGTGTTTGAGAAGAATTGATTCCATATTGATCTATCCTCTTTGATATTACATCAATTTGAGCAGCCAACATAGATATTGCATCAGAATCCTAAATACTAGCTACTCTTTTCAGATTTACCACCTCAGAGGGCCATTGAAAATTATTAGTAGCCATCTATTGACCTTATTTTTTGTTAAGGTCAAGCTTTGTTCTCTTTTGTAGCCTAGGGGTCTAGCCATAGGATTTTCTTGTTGACTATTCTTAGAAAATTAGAAAAGGAACCCTCACCATTAGAGATTCTAAACTATTCTTTGCTCAGCTTGAAGTTCCACATATTGGTCTTAACCTCTAGCACTTAGTAGGTGGGGTCAGTATTGGTGAACTCAAGGGGAGTCACCCATAGGATGGTCAGACCTTAGGACTAACCCTGGGTTGTCTGGTTTTGGTTGAGATGGCTTGCACACACTAAATTATCTTACATACCCCAAACCTTAAGACCCCTTGATTTGGTCTCATGATTCCTTTAGGAAAGCTCATATGAATGAACCTATACCCCTAGTGTTTCGCTAAGAGAGTTAGAACCAGCATATTGAGCATCTAAAATGAATCCTCCTATGGCTCCTATTGGTTTGACATGGCTTCATGGCTTACACGCCCATTCTCGCCCAAAATCACCAAAGTACAAAAATCCCCTACAACCCTAATTTTTATCAAAAATCCCAAAATTACTCAAAATACCAAAATTTGCCCAAAACTCATCTCAAACCACTCACCACTACCTAAATTGGACAAAATTCATCTGAATCACCAAATTCTGAAAATTGACAAAAATTACCAAAACGCCCCACTTGTCCCAAAAATTTCAAAAATTCCAAAAATTCCCAAAAATCCGAAAATCATCCCAAATAGTTTAATTTTTAACCATCACACTGACCTAATTTGACCAATTTTACCCAATTTGACCAAAAGCCCCAAATTTGTCCTTAAGGGCCAAATTTTCTAAAATTAGCCACACTCTTGGCCCAATTGACCCCAACATTGCCCAATTTTAATTCCAAAACAAAATTAAGTTACCCCAATCCCAATCTAAACAAGATTCAAGCCCAATTTGACCCATTTGTAAGACCAATTTCACCCAAATCAAAAAGCCCCAATTTTGACCATATGACTAAATCCACCAACTTGGCCTTCCAATTCAATTCAAATCACTTGAAATACTTTCCAAACTCTCCATGTAATATTCCTATACCAAATTCAACATTCAATTAGTTCAACTTTTAGCCCAAATTCACCCTTAATTTTAAAAGCACAAGACTAGCACATCTAATTCCAAAAGCCCAAATCCAAAGCCCAGATGATAATTTCTTCTCTCTTCATCATCCATTTAATCAAAATCGTTCCCTAATTTTTTAATTCATGATCAAATCATTCCATTTTAGGCCTCATGACAAACACCAATAAAATATACCATAAAATTCAAAATCCTTTGTCATGCAGAAGAGCCAAGCCAAAGGGAAGCTATGAAGCCACTTCCAAGCCATAGGTGAGCCACGTGAACCTTGCCACCACATCAAGCTTTTAATAAAAAGAGGCCAAGACACTTTAAGATATCCTTCAGATCCTTTTAACCCACTTCAAGAAACTCCCAAAACTCATGCTTATGGCAAATCACTTGGATAGAGACCTCACCATGATGATTAAGTTGAATCATCTGATTTCCCTCAGCATTCAAACCATCCTTGGAGAGTGAACCCAGCCCCAAACCATGAATTGACCCAATTTGAACCAAAATGACCCTTCCCCCATTCCTCTTTAATCTAATACTTTTACACATGGCCAACCAAAATTGACTTCACCAAACCTAAACCCTGACCTCCCTGAGCCAGATGGTGACTGATCCCCGATAACTGTTTATATGGAATAGTATAACAATAGTTCTGATTATACTTTTCACTTATATTTCCTTATTTTGCAAAAAAACCAAAAACTTGATCCAGAAGAAAAATAAGAGTTTAACTTTTAATTTATATTGGGATACTACGCAAGTATACGTATCATTATCAAGTAATATAGGATTTTTTGATTAAGACCTGAATATCGAACTCATAGGGAAGATATGCAATATGCATATTTTAGAAAACTTTCTATTTTCAAAAAGATAATTATTTAATCTAAATACATTTTCATAGTAAAGAAAGTATCAATATTTTTGGAAATTTTAATATCATATTTCGATAGAACAATAACAATTTAAAAATATAATTAGAGTTTTTGTAGAAGAAAAGCACTAAATATGAAAATATCTTTCTTCTTGTTATGAATCAGTAATAAGTATAGGAATTGTGTTGTGGAAGTATGCAAATTGTCTTATGCCAAATAAAAACAATAATATTCTTTA
This sequence comes from Phalaenopsis equestris, assembly GCF_001263595.1. Lineage (NCBI taxonomy): Eukaryota > Viridiplantae > Streptophyta > Magnoliopsida > Asparagales > Orchidaceae > Phalaenopsis > Phalaenopsis equestris. The sequence goes on along the minus strand of NW_018225498.1, from coordinate 1,657 downwards.
CCCTTACTAAAGATGCTATAAAGAACATTTTCTAATTGAAAGTTTGAATAGTTCTGAAGACCAGCTAGGCAGGAAAGATACTAGCTCTCGCTCTAGAGTACCCTTGATCCACTCCACCTAGGGGCTAACATCTCGTATCAGAACCTAAAATAATAAACCA
>NW_018225498.1:0-1238 GCF_001263595.1 Phalaenopsis equestris | reverse complement strand
CAACTTCCATCCAACACTTAATTACTTATCATTTTAAGAAGAAAGATAAAGATAACTACTCAGAATCCATGGAGAAAACAAAACCACAACTTAGTTTAAAAGTAGAAATGATTTTCAAACCAACAACCAGTCTCAATAAAAACCAAAATTAGTCTAAAACAAAACATAAGAACTTATCTCAACTCCTCCACTAAACTCTTGAAGTTCCTCTGAATCTTTTCTCTTTTACAACACTCTCAACATAAAACTAGAAATAAAAAAGGATAAATTTGTGGTGCTTGAAAATCTCTCTAACTAACTCCCCACGTTTTGAACTTTCAAAAATTTTTCAGTAATTTCAGGACCTCTTTCAAAGTCCAATCTTCTTTCTTTAATAATTCTCCAAAAGGTGCCTGGGTATCTCTTCAAAATGTGTTTGATTCAATGTATTTCTCTAAGAGATGCATCCTTTCGCAATAATTTTTGTCCATGGTGGTTGTAACCACCTATTAAGCCAATAGGTGCTACAAAAACCTCTTCAAAATTCACAAAAATTGAATGTACTCATCCAATAACTGTCATTGGCGCTTAAGCACGGGGCCTTTGACGCTTAGACACTGCCTTCTTTGTCTACCCGACGCTTAAGTGTCAGATCTGGCGCATAGGCACCAAAACACTTTTGCACATTTTTCACCTATTTGCTCTAAATTTGATCCGTTTTCACTCCTTTAAAATTTTTCACCTATTTACCTATACCTGAAGGAAAAACACAAAAATACCTTCCATTAAAGTGTAATATCTCAGAAATAGGTATAAAATGTGTCTAAAAACACTATATTTTTTAAGAGTATCAGTGACCCCTCCCTGGCCTGTTGGCCACCTTGGCCGCCGGAAAATCCAAAAGCTCCTTCTTAGCTATAACCCAAAATTAAGCCCATCCAAGCTGCCTCATCCCAATTTTTTTCTTACACACTTCTACCCTCCACATATACAACTTATGGCACCCACTAATTGCCGTGATGGCCTCTCATTCCCCCTCTATTTAAACTCACCCTCCACTACCAAGGGGAGAGCTTGAAATTCCATAGGGAGACTCTGCCAAATTTATCCAAAGCTTCTTCAAGGCCCATTATGTTCAATCCAACAATCCACAAGCCCTTAAACCCACTGCCTGAGCTCAATATTGAAGCTCAAAATTAAGCCTGAAACAGGACATCCTTCTAGACTCCACCAAAATCAAATTAATTGCACCCACACCA
>NW_018225497.1:3517-10237 GCF_001263595.1 Phalaenopsis equestris | reverse complement strand
ATATATATTACATATTTTTGTAAATTTTGCTTGGCAACATACCAAATACAAGATAATAAAAGGAACAATGAATGAGTTCAAATTTGTAGCATAATGGTTGAAAATAACATAAGCAATTCCAAAATGGTTGGTTTAGAATGCTCACCAAAAAAAGAAAAAAAAAACAAAACAAAACATTAAGTCCAACCAAATGTTGGTCAGAGTACATCAACAATAGTCAAATCATTTATGCTCTCTTAAGGGAATTATTGCAAATGATATAAAAATCACTTTATGCAACATAATTTTGACCGTAAATAAAACGTTTTGCCTAAATATTGCATAGAGTTTATCAAACACATACATAAATAAATAAAGCCTTCAAGCTGCAAGAGAGTTTTTATGAGAAAAATCTCACAAAAAAAAAAAAAAAAGGTATGGAACATGCTAAAATAACCTACTTCGTACATAAAGCTTAGAAATATTTTCCCTTCGCTTACATTAGAGAAGGTCGCATCATAAAGTCAAGGTTATTAGTTTAGCCTTCTACGAGATTAATAACACATCTTAGAGAAAAATCAATAATCATATGATGACATTATCATGTGATGACATTTAAGCGATTTAATCAATAATCATATGATGACAAATATAGTGGGGTATCTTTTAAAAATATGTAAAAATCTATGAAAAATATTATAAGAAGAATATTGGGTAATTTAAAATGTTCTAGACTGAAAAGACTTCTAGATAAAGAGAAAGCAAAACAGACCACTTAATTCCCAAGTCTTTATAAAATGTTCAATTCTTTTTATAAAATAAATGCCATATATTTTCATCTAATATGTAAGAATAATTTGACTATATATGTGAATGTAATGGTATGAAGGAAAATTTTACTTTCACACTAGTTAGAAACTCATCTGATTTAAATATAAGAGTTGTAAAGTTTATTATATTTTTATTTGTGGCTCACATTTATTTTAATAACTTATGAGATTTATTTTGATAATTTAAGTTATTAATTTTCTTAACTCATAACTTATGTCATAACTTATGATATTTATTTTTGTAACTCATGATAACTTAAGTTATTAATTATCTAACTCATAACTTATATCATAACTTATGATAACTTATGATGTTTATTTTTGTAATTCATGTAACCCCTAAAATGAATAAAAGTTACTAACTTATGTCATTGATTTTAATAATAAAATCAATTAATTTATTAAATTATCATAAATCCTATTGGTTAGTAACCCCCTTGATGAATGGTGGTTAAATAGAGCATAATTCAGAGAATGGGTCCTCTTTCTTCTAAACTCACTTTCTTCCTAACTCACCCCGTACATTTTCCTCCATCAGAAAGTACAAAAAGTTTCAAGGGATTAGAGAGAGAAACTCCATCTTTTCAAAATTAAATTTCTTCAAGATAAAATATTATCATCATAAATACATGTATGTGTTACTTTATTATGGATATGTAAAAATCATGAATTTAAAAGATCTTGACTATTATGTATTTTTGGAATTTGTGTCATAAAGTTTAAACATGAATTTCTAACAAAACTATTTATCAAACATAAAGAAGAAGAATGCTTAATGAATAATTATCTTTTATTATACCAAGTACACCCCTTACATTTAAGGAATTCTTAAGTAATGCTAAGAAAGATATATTTTAAAATGGAATTGCCTTGTATTTTATACGGCATACTCTACTTGAAGGGTAAGCTAATTAGGCCTTAGAGTTCTTTAAATAAATAAAATTTTTAAAGCAAACCTCAAATCATCCTTTCAAAAAAAACCCTTTGAACAAAATTTTAAATAAAATAATTGTTTAAATGGATGAATTTCCTTTTGATCAGCCCTCGAGTTAGATGTGAGCCGCTTTTCTCATCATCTTAATATTTTTAGGTTTTATCGGATGAATATTCTTTTTATTAGCTCTCGAGTTGGATATGAGTTCCTTTGCTTTCCATCTTGATCTAATTACCTTATTTTCCTCTTATTGGATGTAAGCTCATGTGTTTTTATCCTAATGTGTTCAGGTTTAATCAAATGAATATCCTTTTCGATTAGCTTAAGTTGGATATGAGTTCTTGTGGTTTCCATCTCAATCAATTTATCTTGTTCACCTCTTAGGTTGAATGTGAATCCCTATGCTTTCCTTCTTAACGTGTCAAGTTAAACCCTTTAAACAATTAAACCATTCCATTTAAAGTCCTCAAATAATTAAAATTATTAAATGAACATCGCAATCAATCAAACTTTTCAAAACACAAAGATAAAATTCTTAATAAATTAAATAATCTTTTTAAACAAAGACACAAATTTCAAATTAATTGAAATGATGATGATGAACAAGTATCATTTTTGTTAATCCTCGGGTTTGATTTGTGTTGTGTGGTCTTCCATCTTGATCTAATTGCCTTGTGCACTTCTTTAGTTAGCCATGAGTTCTTGTACTTTCTAGTGCAAATATTTTCATGTGATTTAATATAAATCCCTCTCATCCCTGAACTTGGAATTCTCAGACCTAGTTTCTTATTCCTCAGACTTTTCCACACGTCTTTAATCTCTTAGGGATCCATTGGTGTTGGAGCAATCTGACTTGGGCACTATCAAGATGTGATATGATTTAATTGACTTCTGTTTAGTCAAGATTGATTCTAAATTTAGTCTTATAGGTGAGTAAATTTGAGTATGGAGACACCATCCCTTGTCAGTATGACTCATCAAAAACCGTATGCTTTATTTTTACTAGGTTTTTTCAGTGTTTGATTAATTTTATTTTGGCGCCATCATGATGTGATTGAGTTGGTTGATTATCATGCTGTGAGAAATGATGGTTCAAATCAATCCCTTTAGTATATAAATTTTAGGAAAGAATATTTGATTTGCCACTTTATTTATCATTATAACTCATTAAAAACTGCACGCTTTTCTTTTATGTCTCATCGGTATTTGAGGAATCTTACTTGGGCGCGACATAATGAGGTCGGTTTGACTCGCCTTGATTCACTGAAATGCAGATATCTTGATTTGTTCTTTGAGCTAGTAAGTTTGAGTATGGATTATGGTCCCTAACACTTTCTTCTCTCAATATAGCTCACTGGAAACCCAATTTTTTCTTTATTGGGTTCTATCAGCTTTGTCAACTACACTGACATTAGAAACAATTGTCAACTGACTAAGTCTAGTGTAGCATCTTCACAGCTACACTAATGTCAGTTGTTTATAGCAAGGACATATGAATGGCTTACCAAGTTTAGTGTGGATTAGACATACCATAGATGATATGATCTTTTGTTCGTGTTAAATTATTGGATTTAAGGAACTCAACACTTTAGACTCATAAATTTAGAATTTGACCAATAGAATATAGAATAGAGTTTCTGTATCGATCCCACAAGTAATAAGTGAGCTCCCAGTTGTGAAGAGTTTATAGCTCATTGGTTTCAAATATAGCTTGAAGGTTCGATTGTTGGTTTTTTTTGAAAGTTACTAACTTAACTTTTGCAAGCTTAAAATCCTAATTCAACTTTGCAAGGTAAATCTTGCAAGAGAAGTATCTTCCTTGATTTGGATCTTAGAAAACTAGAGTTTAAAAAGTGACAATTAAGATGGTGACTATCATGAACAATTCTCTTTCTTTTGCCCTTCCTGGTAGCAATAAGAAAACATGGGTCATCAACCATTGTACTTCCCTAAACCTGGTGAAATCCCCAAATTATGAGTATTTCTCTATAAGAGAGGACTAATCGAAGAGCAATATCTCTATTCTCCTAGTTAATAAACTTTATCATAGTTGTTCCAATGCGTATTCTCCCAAATCTTAAAGACTACAATGAGTTTTAAATATTCAACTGGCCATATTGAATGCAAATAAAGAATTGATTGATAATATTTTCCTGTAACATTAGTTTAAATGAGTAACATGAAAATATCACAAACCTAAGAATTTCTAGTCACCAAAATAGGGTAGGACAAGTAAAAGCATCCCAAGATAATGGTTCGTCAACACATTGGGAAAAACACCTCTCTTAATTAACTATATGAATTTTGTTATTCAAACAAAAAACAATTTCTGACAAACTCAAATAATAAAAAAACATAAACTAACTTTTATCATGGATTAACTCGCCTATGAGAAGAGAAAGAATAAAGATTTTAAACTTGTTTATATAGATGAGTAAGACATAAGTTTCATTTTAAAATGGTAAATAGATTTTTCTTATTTTGTTGTTATTTTTACAACTACCTTCCAATGATATGAGAGAATTGAAGAGCTAAATATATACTTCTAAGACTACTTCTCGCTCTAGCCTATCAAGTTCTTAGCTAGGTTACCCTATTAACTTGCAAGATTACACTGAAGATTTGACAAATTATTGAGCACTAGATTCCAAATTCATAATACTGAGTTCAAAAGATTGAGTTAAGAAGATCAAATTCAGAAGACTGAGTTTTGCCAAATTCTAAGGTTGAGTTTAGAAAGATATACAAGCATTTTATAATTGAATAGTTATCAATATATTTTTTGGGATCTGTGTGTAATGAATAGTTACTTTATAAAATAGAAAAAACACTCTATATAAATTATTGGAGCCATATAAATGGTTTTTTTTATTATCATTTTCTTTCTCCCACAATAAATAGAGATCCCCTCTCATTTCTGTTCTTTCCTTATTTTAGTTCAACTCTTTGCTTGAATTTTAAGTCCACGAAAAAAATAAAATTCTAATAAGCTTTAAGTGTAAACATTAGTATGAATTTTAATTTCAATATTTGTAAAAAATTGACATGTTTTGATTGAATGAAGAATAAGTTACATGTTTTGATAGGTTTTATTTGATTTCATTATTCTTTATTCATTTTTTTTAAAAATACCTTAATATTAGTTGCAATTGTGTATCTCTCAGAAAATATATTTGTACATTGTGCATAAAAAATATCAACAAATACTCCCTTGATAAAAAAAAGTTCTATGATAGTAACATTATAAAAACTCTATAAAATATTGATTGTCATCATGTTGTATTAATTCATAAGGAAGAAAGCAACACTTCACCATTCAAAGGCAACTTAATTCTCTTGATTGACAATTTTAGTAGGGTTTATCACCGATATTTATCACACTTATTTTGTTTAGCTACTAACAGAACTTAACACCTTTATAAGCTTTAAAACCCTATGTTATAATCCTAATGATAAAAATCAATTTTGAACTTTCTTGAGATATTTATTACAAAATGATGCAAGTAATCTCTATGTTGTGCCCCCAAAAAAAATGCAAATCAAGAATTAACAATAATGTTCTTATGTTTAATAGAAAAAAACTTCAAGCTTTTCACTCTATTTTCTTATTCTTCTAGTATAATCTGTTATATTTTTATTTATGACTCACATTTATTTTGATAACTTATGAGATTTATTTTTGATAACTTAAGTTATTAATTTTCTTAACTCATAACTTATGTCATAAATTATGAAAACTTATGATATTTATTTTGATAACTTAAGTTATTTATTTTCTTATCTCATAACTTATGACATAACTTATGATATTTATTTTTTTAACTCATATAACCCCTAAAATAAATAAATGTTACTAACTGATGTCATTGATTTTTTTAATAAAAATTAATTAATTTATTAAATTATCATAATTCTTATTGGTTAGTAACCCCCTTGATAAATCGTGGTTAAATAGAGTATGAATTTTAGAGCATGAATTTGAGAATGGGTCCTCTCTCTACCTAACACACCCCGTACATTTCTCTCCATCAGAAAGTACAGAAAGTTTCAAGGGATTAGAGAGAGAAACTCCATCTCTTCAAGATCAAATTTCTTCAAAATCAAATTTGTTCATCATGAATGCACGTATGTGTTACTTTATTTTAAATATGAAAAAATCATGAATTTAAAAGATCTTGGCTATTATGTTTTTTTTTTTTAATTTGTGTCATAAAGTTGAAACATAAATTTTTCTAACATGTGGTATCAGAGCCTTGATTACTACATTTATGATTTTTCATATAATTTTATTTATGTTAATTATAATAAATTTTTGTTGTGAATTAGATTTTTAATTAGATCAATAAAACTAAAGTAAATTGTTGTGATTGAAATTATTATTTATTTAATGTCTATGTAATGTTTAATTTGTTAGTCACCAAAGTGTCCAAATTAATAAGTTTAATAGACATTAGATTAAATAAATTCAATTAATCAAGAGTATGTGATGCTTGTTATGAAATAATTTAATATTTTATTAAAAAAAATATTAAAATTCATTGATTATAAAATATTTTTAGATCGCCCAAAGGTTGATCATTTGTTTTATAATAATCGAATATAATTGTAGTCTATTTATATACTAAGTTAAGGTATGTTTATATATCCAAAGATAATAGACATGTCTAACTTGAGTACAAGCAATTATCAATTATGTTAAATTTAAGTCAAGCATCAATTATGTTTATTATCGTGTATTGTTATATCACCCAAAGGAGATTTCAATACGCTATTATTATTATGATCATTATTTTAATCTAATTTTATATGAACACCTATGTAAGTTTAATGTTCGAAGCATTAATATACGAGCATGTTTTATTTATTTGCAGTAACTACTCCTGTTTCTCTTCATTCGCAAGCTACATCTATTCAAACTTTCAATGGGCTTAATTTCTCTGAATGGCGTGAGCAAGTCCAGTTTCACCTTGGTGTTCT
>NW_018225497.1:0-2434 GCF_001263595.1 Phalaenopsis equestris | reverse complement strand
AGTTTGTTTAAACACAATCATCTCATAGGTTCTGGTATTCTTTGTGATGGCCTATACAAGCTTAAACTTGATAACCTTTTCTCTGAGACTTTGTGACTTTGCATTATAATATTTGGTACTAAATGTTGTTTTATGAATGGAAGTTCAGCTTATTTGTGGCATAAACGTTTGGGTCATATATCCAAAGAAAGAATTGAAAGATTAGTAAATAATGAAATCCTTAATGAATTAGATTTTACTGGTCTTGACATCTGTGTGAATTGTATTAAAGGAAAACACACAAATCACACACTTAAGAAAGCCGCCACAAGAAGCACACAGCTCCTTGAAATTATACACACTGATATTTGTGGACCTCTTGATGTTTCATCTTTTGGTGGAGAGAAATACTTTATCACCTTTATTGGTGATTTTTCACGTTATGGGTATGTCTATTTATTGCATCAAAAATATCAAGCTATAGATGTCTTAAAGGTGTATATAACTGAGGTTGAGAGACATTTAGACAAAAAAGATAAAATTATTAGGTCTGATAGAGGCGGTGAGTATTATGAAACTTACAATGAAGCTAGACAATGTCCAGGTCCATTTGCTAATTTTCTTCAAACTAATGACATATGTGCTCAGTACACTATGTCAGGAACACCACAACAAAATGGTGTTGCAGAAAGGCGAAATCGTACTCTAATGTAAATAGTTATGAGTATGATGAGTAATTCTTCTTTACCCTCATCATTGTGGATGCATGCTTTAAAGACCGCTGCATATTTATTAAATAGGATTCCTAGTAAAGTAGTTCCAAAGACTCCTTTTGAACTGTGGACAGGAAGGAAAGCTAGTTTAAGGCATCTGCGTGTTTGGGGTTGCCTAGCGGAAATAAGGTTATATAATCCACATATAAAGAAATTGGACTCAAGAACAACCAATGGTTTCTTCATTGGTTATCCAGAAAAATCTAAAGAGTATAGATTTTATCGTCTTAATCACAGTACAAGAATTATTGAAACTGGAAATGCTAAGTTCATTGAAAATGGTGAATTTAGTGGGAGTTTGGAACTACATAAAGTGGAGATCCAAGAAATTAGGGTTCAAGTTCATTTATCCAAAATTTCCAAGTTGTTATTCCTACAGTTATTGAACATTGACAACTTACAAGAACAACAAATATATGATCAAATACCTCACAATGAAACTGTCACTAATGAACCTACATTAGATGAACCACATGAAGTAGTACCTAGAAAGTCTCAATGACAAAAATGGTCTGCTATTTCTGATGATTATGTGGTTTATCTTCATGAATCCGAATTTGACTAAGAGTCAATGAAGATCTAGTTTCATTTTCACAAGCCATAAAAAGTGTAAATTCTTCTAAATGGTTAGATGCAATGAAAGATGAGTTGAAATCGATGGATCACAACAAAGTCTGAGATATCGTTGAATTGCCTGAAGGTTGTAAAAGACTCAGGTGTAAATGGGTCTTTAAGACTAAGCGCAATTCAAATGACAATATTAAATGATATAAAGCCAGACTTGTTGTCAAAGGTTTCACTCAGAAAGATGGCATCGACCATAAAGAAACATTTTCTCTGGTTTCTAAGAAAGATTCATTTAGAATTATCATGACACTAGTAGCTCATTATGATTTGGAGTTACACCAAATGGGTGTGAAAATTGCCTTTTTGAATGGGAATTTAGACTGAAGGATTTTTGGTTGAAGGAAAGGAACACATGGTGTGTAAACTTAAGAAATCAATATACGGACTTAAGCAAGCTTCCCGACAATGGTATCTTAAGTTCAATGATAGCATCACGTCATTTGGATTTAAAGAAAACACTGTTGATTAGTGTATATATCTAAATGTTAGTGGGAGCAAAATCATATTTCTCATTCTGTATGTTGATGACATCTTGCTAGCTACTAATGATCTTGGTTTATTATATGAAACCAAGAACTTTCTCTCTATGAACTTTGAAATGAAAGATATGAGTGAGGCATCCTATGTGATTGGAGTTGAAATATTTTGTGATAAATCGCAAGGTTTGTTAGGTTTATCTCAGAAAACATATATCGAAAGAGTTCTTAAGAGATCCAATATGGAAGGGTGCTCAGCAAGTGTTGCTCCAATTCAAAAAGGAAATAAATTCTGCCTTATGTAGTGTCCAAAGAATGATTCGGAACGTAAACAAATGGAAGAAATTCCTTATGCATCTATTGTTGGAAGCTTAATGTATGCTCAGACTTGTACCAAACCAGACATTAGCTTTATTATTGGGATGCTGGGCAGGTATCAAAGTAATCCAGGAATAGATCATTGGAAAGCTGCAAAGAAAGTTTTGAGGTATCTACAAGGAACAATGGACCACATGCTCATTTATAGAAGATCTAATGATCTTGCAGTGATAGGATATTCAGATTCAGATTTTGTTGGAT
>NW_018225496.1:6345-10765 GCF_001263595.1 Phalaenopsis equestris | reverse complement strand
GAATGATCCTAAACTTTCAATTCTCATTTTTGGAACCAGTCCCTGACTTCTGATTCACTCCTTTCGAGGCCGGTCCTTAACCTCCGACACTCTTTTGAGATTGAACCTTAACTTTCAATTCTCATTTTGGAATCAGTCCTTTACATCTGATTCCTTTCCTTTCAAGATCAGTCCTTAACTTTCAATCCTACTTTTGAGATTGATCCTGAACTTTCAATTCTCATTATTGGAATCAGTCCCTAACTTCCGATTCACTCCTTTCGAGGTCGGTCCTTAACCTCCGACACTCTTTTGAAACTAATCTTGAACTTTCAATTTTCATTTTTGAATCAGTCCCTAACTCCTGATCCACTTCTTTCGAGGTCGGTCCTTAACTTCTGACTCTCTTTCGAGATTGATCCCTACCTTTTAATTCTCATTTTTGGAATCAGTCCTAACTTCTGATTCAGTCCTTTCAAGATTGATCCCTAATCTCCGACTCTCTTTTGAGATTGATCATTAACTTTCAATTCTCATTTTAGAATCAGTCTTAACCTCTGATTCACTTCCTTTGAGGTCATTCCTTAACTTCTGACTCTCTTTTCTGAATCAATACCTAAGTTTCAATTCCCACCTTGAGGTCAGCACTTACATACTAATCCCCATCCTCAGTAAATACCATAAATCTAATAACTCAAAACCTACTCTCCCATCCCCAACGAGAGTTCTTACTTCTTGATTTTGATCAAATATTCACCTGCTATATTCCATAGCAAAAGCAACAAGCACTCAAATTCTACACTCCTTATATGTATGTTGACTTAGCAGTCTGTATTGGTTTTGTTGATCTCGTCGGTCAACGCCAATATGCGCGGGTGCTTGCAAGCACACCACACCTATTGGGGCTCCATTTATTGACCTCATTTTTATTGAGGTTTGGTTGAGGTCTAGCTTTTTCCTCTTTGGTAGCCTAAGGTCTAGCCATAGGGATTTCTTATTGACTGTTCTTAGAAAACTAGAAAAGGAACCCTCACCATTAGAAATTCTACACTTCTCCTTGTTCAACTTGAAATTCTACATATTGGTCCTAACCTCTAGCACTTAGTAGGTGGGATCACTATTGGGGAGCTCAAGGATAGTTCTCATAGAACTGTTGGACCTTAAGGTTGACCCTGGGTGTTGTTCTAGAGCTAAGGCACTCACTACAATCACCTCACTCACAATCACTCACAACCCTAAACCCAAAATTTCTTGACTGTGATCCCTTGATCTTCTGGGAGACTCATGTAGATGGTCACCTAAACCTACTAGCCATAGGCAAGGGTTTAGATAAGACCAATGCATGGAGAACCCAAAATGGTGTTCCCATTGACCCATAGCTCATTTATGGTGGTTGACTTCCCAATTCTACCAAAAATACCCAACTTAGTCTTTTACTACTAAACTCCCCCAAATTACCTAAATACCCTTGAAACCCTAAATTTGGCCAAAATTCTCAAATTTACCCAAAACACCCAAATTTGTTCAAAAATCATTCCAAACCTTTTGAAAATATCCAAATTACCTAAAATCACCAGAAATTTCCAAATTACCAAACTACCCCTCCCTAGCCCAAAATTTTAAAAATTCCCAAAAATCCCAAAAATTCCCAAAACCTTTCAAATATTCCTAATTTTATTTTTCCCAACTACCACATGGCCCAATTTGGCCAATTTGACCCTCTTTGTCCAAAACCCCAAATTGCCCTTAAAAGGCCCAATCTCTCTAAATCCACCTCAAATGTCCATCGAATTGGTCCCAATTTCTACCAATTTCAATCCTAAACTTAAATTCACCTTCCATGTGACCAATTTAAACCAAATCCAAGCTCAATTGGCCCATGATTTGAGCCCAGGTTTGATTTAAGTCAAAGCCCCAATTTTGGCCACATGACATAATCTCACCCAATTAAACCCATAGCCTACTCAATTTGCCTTAATTTGAATAATAAAATCTTCATAACATTCCTAGACATCAAACTTGACCTTCAATTGGCTTTGGTGAAGCCTCAATTTAATTTAATTTCAACATAAGTCAAAAGCCCCAAATTGGCTATGCCTCCAAATTTCACCAAATTGATTTCCTTAACCCCAAAAATGGCACCCAAGTTATATTGAAAACTCTTAATCACATTTCTATTTACTATTATCAAAAATCAATTTAGACTTAGCCCAAGCCTAGCCCAAGCTAGACCCACATCTAGCCCAACATGCCCAAATTCACCAAAATTCCAAAATCCTTCAAATTGACCCTCCAATTGAACTCAAATTCTTTTATTCCTTCACCAAAAATGTTAATTACAATCATCTACATCAAATTCATCAATCAATTGGGCCAATTAACATGGTTAACCTAACCCAAACCCAAGTCTTGGCCAGTTGCAGCCACTCCGACCCCCAATTGGGCCAATTGACACGGCTAGCCTAACTTAAACCCAACATTGAGCCATTTTGACCCAAATTGACCCTTTTAACCAAATTTGACTTAACCATGTCTAGGCCACCAAGACAATGACTCCACAGCCATCAAGTTCCTCCTAAGGACCAAGCTAAACTACCCTAAAACCACCAAGCCAAGCTATGGACCAATGGATCCCAAAATTAAGGTATTCATTCCCATTTTTGAGTCTTAATCCAAATATCCTCACCATTATGACTAACCCTTGGGGGTAAGTGATAATTGAACCTCCCCCAAGCTCACCTGACCACTTGGCCAGCTCCCTGTCCTTGCAGGCCGGCCTAGTGGCCAGAAAACACCTAAGTCATGAGCCACCACAAAAAATCAAAACCCAATTTAGACCTAGAGGCCACCTCATACCATTTGAAGTTCAGAGCCTCTCTGCCCTCCACATAGACAGCACTTTGCACCCCTCAATTGGCCCATAGAGCCACCCTAAGCCATTTTTTTATAAAACCTCACTTCCATGGCCTTAAGTGGGGGTGCTGAAAATTTCTCAAGGAATCCTCTACAAATTGCTCCCATAGCTTCCTTAAGACCTCCACAATGCAAACCAACCACTTCTTTACCCTAAATCCTCTTGTCGGAGCTCAATTTTAGAGCTCAAAACCTTACCGGAGACAGGACATTCTCCACCACACCTCCACAGTGCACCAAATTCAAATTAAACTCACCTACACCATCTCCACAATGAATTAAGATAAAGCCCCATCAAATCCCCTTCCCATAGAGCCTCCACACTAGACTCTAATCAACACCCAAATTCGGCCTTGATCAAACTTAGGTCTAGACCATTCACCACGACCAGAGGCTCGATCCCTAGCCTCCTTAGACCTCTACAAACATGCTGAGTACCTCTGATCGAAGCTTCCCTTCTCATAGCAAAGGTATTGAATTTCCCCTCTTACCGAGCATATTTTAATCCTCCATTTGATTAGAGCTAATGGCATGATTACCGTATGGATGTGTTCGTCACACCTAGATGAGCATTTAGAAACAAACCGTACTTAATTTAGTTGAGAAATGAGTGAGATCTTAATCTTTGAAAATGGATGGTTCTTGGGCTAAGGCATTGGGGACGATGATGGGGAGCCGTCCGATCGCACGTTTATCTCATCAACGGACGATATCTAGCCGGACAGCGCATCCTTACATGAACCGCGGGTCGAGTCAGCGCTGAGGTGGATGGCGACGCAAAACCAGAAGGTGCCACGTGGAGTTTTGGTTCCGCCATAGGTTGACGCGGCGCCGCGGGTTTAAATAGATAAATAGTGTATTTTTTTTTATTTAAATAAATAGCTCTAACTTCAAAAATTCATATCTTGGTGTAGAAAAATCAAAAAAATAAAATAAAAATATGCTCTTACTCAATGAATAAAGGAGAACAATGTGAAAATGATTTGGAATTTATTTAAGCATATTTTATTTTTAATTAATTAAATATTGTTTTAAGTCTCTTAATTCTCCATGCATGTAGACATTTCACCATGGCTTGAAATTTTAGCATGTTGTTGCCTCTATTTTAGGGAACATTCTTTGAATTTTTCAAAGTTAGAGGAGATCTCTAGACAGAGATCCATATTTTTCAAGTTTATTTCTATTATTTGCATAAATTAATCATAATAACTAGCATAATAACAGCAAAATTTTGGAAGGTTTAATATGATCAAAGAATCCTTTGGAAAATATTTCATGGCTGAAGTCATTAAGAATGCACCTAATTTCCACCAATCCTAAAACAAAAAGAAAATTAATTTTGGAAAACATAGATATCTAAATAACTTGATTTTAATCTCTAATGTTATTTCGAAGTTCACATAACTCCCCATAAAAATTTCAAAATATTTGGACCTCATTTGATAACTCAAATTAATTTTCTAAGTTAAATGTCATTTTTAACACTAAAATAATTTTTAACAATTAAAATATAACTCAAAAAATTATA
>NW_018225496.1:5481-6270 GCF_001263595.1 Phalaenopsis equestris | reverse complement strand
TTTTATTTTTAAGCCTTTCTTTAATATTTAAATAATTAAAAAATGATAAAAATCACAAAAAAAATAAAATTCATGGAAAATGTTCTAAATTATTTCCTAAGTACTTAGAAATAATTGACTTAGGAACAATTAGAATATTTTTCTTGATTTTCTAAATAAAGATATTGAATTTCAAAGCTTAAAAATAATTTTTATAGGGTAAAAATGAGTTTTCACTAAAATAATTCCAATAAATCAAAGAAAAATCAGAAAAATATGAAATTTGCTCCTCTGGGTTCTCTACCCTCAGAAAGATTTTTCAAAAATTCAAAACTTAATTTTCATCATTTAAAATAATTTATTTTTATTAAATAACCCCGAATTTAAAATAATTCTGATAATTCATAAAGAATTCAAAAAATCATGAAATTTGATTCAAAGACACAGTAAAAATTTCAAAGGATTAGAATTTACTTTGGTTAAGTTAGGAATTTTCTTTGAAAAATTCTATTTTTGCATGAAAATAAATATGTAAATTAAATAAAATTTTTAAAAATTACATTTTCTCCTCTAAGTTCTTAATTGACCCATGAGTGAGGTTGAATAAAAATTCCAAAGTCAATTGAATTAAATTTAACAAATTATGAAGTGATAGAGCCTTAGAGGCAAAAATGTAATTTTGGAAATTTAGCCTTAATTAATTAATTAAAGTTTAGGCTTAAATAAAAAAGGGAAAATGGGCAATCTTTGATCCTAATCAACATAATTGGATGATTTAAACACAAGGGATTATTTTGTAAAAACCATTCT
>NW_018225496.1:4294-5350 GCF_001263595.1 Phalaenopsis equestris | reverse complement strand
CAAATAACTTTCAAAAAAAAAATGAATCATCATCACTTAAGATTCAATCTTTTCAAGATAACTAATACATCTATCAAAAGTCTAAAGGGCTTACTAGTGATCTAGGCTAAATCAAATTTGGTTAAATGAGGATTAGAAAAGTGAACATCATTAAAAATTGAACACCTTTAAAATACTACAAGCCCAAATCAAAAAGTTGGCTAAGTGCCTTGATAACATTAGCTTGCCCCTTTAAGGGTCTTCACCCACATAATCCTCAAATTAAATTGTAAGTGATAATTACCCTAATATTAGGGATAATTGAAACTTTAATGTTCATTGAGAATTAAAGATATTTTTAGGATGGATTATTAAACAACATAATAAGTTTAAATGAGCTCGAGACTTTTCACCAGGCAGTGAGAGGGAAACATGGACATGCTTCTTTCTTCAGATCTGTTGGATACCTCGGAGGTCTACTAAACTTAATATATTTTGCTTTACAAAAATCATCCTTAATCAAATTAATAAGGACCCACCAAGATATGACCCAAGCTTGGGTAGATCACTAAAACCTTACTTTTCTGCTTTATATAAAATGCCCTTACATGCATTTTGAGTTTTCAGGTGGTGGAACGAGAGGACTCGTCAGGTACGCTTTTATAGTTTACAGTACTATCTTCTCTTGTACTTTTCACGCTGTGCTTACTTACCTGCATGCATGAACCCAAAACACAAACTTGCATGCTAAACAATGATGACACCCTGCATAAAAACTAAAACTATTAGAATAGCCACAAAACTAAAACCAAAACCAAAACTAAAATCAACCAAGACAAAATTCACCCCTACAACATTCAAAACATAAAATAACTCAAAATTTAATCACAAACATCACACAAAACTATAACTTCAACTAAATTAAGACGTCTCTATCATATGATCAGGAATTCCTCAGAGGAGGTAACCTATGGTTGCTAACGAGGCTTCCCAAAGTTTAAATGAAATTATGGAACTCATTAAGTTGAGTTTAGTAAGTTCATTTGGACTAAGTGAATCCAATAGAAAATAGTGGTG
>NW_018225496.1:0-1497 GCF_001263595.1 Phalaenopsis equestris | reverse complement strand
TTGTTAGCAGTAGACTATTTATCCAAATGAAAAGAAGCTGTTGTTTTACCTTGATGTGATGCTCAAAGTGTTTCAAAGCTTTTAAGAATGAGCATATTTTGTAGATTTAAGATACCAAGAGTAATCATAACTGACGTGAGAAGTCATTTTAGAAATGTAATAATAACATTTCAGAAATGTCATAATGGAGAAGTTATTAAAGAAATATCACATTAACCATAGAATTGCTAGTGTTTATCATCCTTTATTAAAGAAATATCATATTAACTATAGAATTGCTAGTGTTTATCAAAATAAAAGAATATTAGAAAAATCTATGAATCCAACCAAAATGGATTGGCAGTCAAACTTGACTATGCTTGTGAGCTTATAGGACTGCATACATAACTTTTATAGGAATGCCCCTATATAGGTTAATATTTGGGAAAGTGTGTCACTTACCAGTTGAACTTGAGCATAAAGTATATTAAGATATTAAGGAATCTAATTTCAATTTGAAGGATGTTGGTGAAAAAAGATTATTTCAATTGAATGAGCTTGAAATGAGCTTGAAGAGATAAGGAATGAATCTTATGAGAGTGCTAAGATTTACAAAGAAAAGATGAAGACATGGCATGATCGGAACATGATCGGAGGATTCTTACTAAAAATTGTTAGCCAGGGCAACAATTTTTTCTTTATAATGTAAGGTTAAGATTGTTTCCAGGCAAACTTAAGTCCAGATGGATGGGCCCATTTGTTATGATGAAAGTTTATCCCTATAGAGCTAAGGATATCAAAGATCCTAAAACTGGCAAAATATTCAAAGTGAATGGTCACTTGCTAAAATCTTACTTTTTAGGTGGCCAACTTATATTAAATGATTTTATGATGTTGGGTCAACCAGAATAAGCACTGGTTACATCGGGCTGACGACGTTAAACCAAGCGCTCTGTGAGAGGCAACCCTAATTATCGGTGTGTTTATTTTTATTGTTATGTTGTTGTGTGTGATTTAGAAAGTTTCGGCAGTATCTTGATTATATAATGATTTAGTGAGTATTCTAAGATCTGAAAAGATGACTAAAACATGTTAGAACGAGTATTTGGACGTTAAGTTGACCTGTGTTAAATTGAGCACTGACGCTTAAGTGCCAATATCCGGTGCTTAAGCGCGACAGTTAAAAAGTATGTGTGAATTTCAGTTTTAAGAAGTTTTAACTGAGATTTGGTTGGCTCTAATGTGGGAGACAATTTTAAAATGTGCTTAGGAGTTTTAGGAGGAGTTTAGAGCCTATAAATAGAAAGGTATGAGGAGAAGTCTCGCCACACTTCCATTTAACCCTAAATTCTAAGTGAAAAAGAGAGATTTTTAGAAAAATGTCATCATGGGAGAGTCATTTGAATAAAAAGGAGGGAGTAATGAGGAAGAAGTTTGTTAGTCAGAGTGCGCAAGAGTTATACAATGGTTTCCTTGTCGTTAATATCAAAGGGATAGCGGAGAAAATCATTAAAATTG
>NW_018225495.1:0-562 GCF_001263595.1 Phalaenopsis equestris | reverse complement strand
TTTCCTGTCACTTTACTTAAATGATTTGAAGAAAGAAGACAACCATAAATAAAATAATACCAGACCTTTGAGGTGGCATTGAGCTTGGAAGAAGAAAAATTTACCTTAGGATCATTCCAAATCTTCCAGGCTCCATGAACATCAGTTAAATAAGCTATAATATGATCCAACTCTGCCTCAGAAGGTGTATCCTCAAAATAGAAACAATCTACAGCTAGTGACAGACCATAAATCACATTAATCCGCTCAGGAGTTGATAAAAAAAAAATATGTTGAGATTTTCATACATATTTTACACTAAGTTTGATGATATTGCACTAAAAATAAAGGTATTTTTGATGTTTTGTTATAGGTATGTTGAATTATGGTCATTGAAGCAAAAAGATGCAAAAAGGAGCGAATTTGGAGAAAAAAGGACCAAATTATGAAGATTTGATCTTGGGCGCCGACGGCGCAATCGACCCCGCCGACGGTGGGTTTTTCCCGAGAGTCTAGAACTAAATATTCTAGAAGGCCGCCGACGGCGCGAACGACGGTTCTCTCAATAGATGCATTGAATATG
>NW_018225494.1:6838-7143 GCF_001263595.1 Phalaenopsis equestris | reverse complement strand
TATTTCTCTCCCTTTCTCTCAGTTTCTCTCTCCCTTTCTATTATCTATCCCACACTTCTTTCCTCTCGTATTCACTTTCTCCTATTGCTATCTCTCATTTCTCACTCATTCTCTTCTTCTCCAAGAGTGTGTGGGTGAGAGCAAGCGAGATAGAACGGGAAGGTGGGAGGAAGAGAGAGAATGATAGGGGAAAAGAGAGTGGGGGAAAGAGAGAAGAGAGAGAGGTAATTAGGGAGGGATAGAGAAAAAAATAAAGAGGTTAAGAGAAGGAAAGTAAGAGAGAAATGAGAGAGGGAGAGAATAAA
>NW_018225494.1:4519-5298 GCF_001263595.1 Phalaenopsis equestris | reverse complement strand
AGAGAGAGAGATAGAAAGGGAGAGAGATAGATAGAGATTGCAAGAGAGGGGTGTGGAAGACGTGAGAGAGAACAAGAGCATCTGAGGGAGTGCAAGGGAGAGAGTGCAGGAAATGAAATTAGAGAAAGAGAGATATAGAGACAAGAGAAAGAGAAAGAAAGATAGAAATAGAGCGAAAAAGGGAAAAAAAGAAGAGAAAGAGAGAGTAAAAAAAGAGAGAGAAGAAAGAATGAAAGAGATCAAGAGGGAAAAAGAGAGAGAAACTGTATGAGAGATCATAGGGAGAGTAGCAATGGGAGGGAGAGGGAAATGGAGAGAGGAAAGGAGATAAAGAGGGGAAAAAAGGAAAGTAGGGAAGGAGTGTTTGACTTGAATGACGGAGAGATAGAGAAAGAGACAGAGAGTGGGAGAGAGGACAAAAAATTTGAGAGATATGGAGAGCGAGAAAGAAAAAGTCAGTGTTAGAGAGTGAGAGAGTAATAGAAAGTAAGAGAGAAGATAAGAGAGAGATAGAGCAAGAGAGTGGTAAAAAGAGAGGGAGGGAAGGAGAACGAGATAATGAGGTAAGGGATGCGAAAGATGGAGGGATTAGGGTAGGGAAGATAGAGAGATGAGAGAAAGAGGGGGAGAAATAAAGGAAGACTGAGAGAGATAGATGGAGGGAAGGAGAGAGGTTAAGAGAGTGTGGGAGTAAGGGAGGACTTAGGGTAGGGAAGATAGAGAGACGAGAGAAAGAGAGAGAGAGACAGAGGAAGACTGAGAGAGATAGATGGAGGGAA
>NW_018225494.1:0-1001 GCF_001263595.1 Phalaenopsis equestris | reverse complement strand
TGCTCTCGCTCACCTCTCCGCCCCCTCTCTCGCACTCTATACCATATTATTCCCTTCCTAGCCACTTTGTACCTCTTTCTCCCTCACTCACACATACACTCTCTCTCCCTCAACTTTTCATCTCTCTCCCTCCCCCTCTCTCACACACATACTCTATTTCCCTCCCTCAATCTATCTTGCTCACTCTCTCTCTCCCCACACTCTCTTTCTCCCTCTCTGATGCTCCCTCTCTTTCTCTCACTTTCCATACTTATCTTATTCTCTCTATGCCCCACTCTCTCTTCATCTCCCCCTGCCACTTCTATATTTTTCTCCCTTTTTCTTCCTCACTCTATCTCTCTCGCTTCTTCACCTCGCTCTCTCTGGCTCTCTCACTCACTTGCGCACTGTATCTTTCTCACACTTCTCCTTCTCTCTTATAATCTCTCTCTTAATCTTCTCTCTACTAGTCCTCTTCCTCACGCTTGATCTTACACTCTCAACTCTCTTCCCCTCCCTCCCTCAACTCCCTTTGTGTCTCACTCTCCTCCCTCCCTCTTTATTTACCTCTTTCGCTTGCTCTATCTCTATCTCATTCTTCCTCTCTTTTATTATCTCTCTTACTCTATCTACTTTCTCTCTTACTCTCTCTCTCTCTGTTGCTCTCTCTCAATTCCTATCTAACCGCCAAACACTCCCTTCTTATGTCCTCTTTTTATCTCTACTCATTTTATTGCTCTCCTTCCTTTTCTCTCTTACACTTTCTGTCCCACTCCCACTCTCGCTCTCTTTATCTCCCTCGTTAATCATCTCACCCACTCCCTCTGTCTCTCTCTTTTCACCCATTCCCTATCTCATCTCTATCCCACTCTATTTTCTATCTTTGATTCTACTTATATTGCTCTCTTCTCTCTCTCAAGATATTCCCTCTAGTTTAGTCACTCTCTCATCACTCTACCATCATCTATCTCTCATTTTTTCTCACTTCCTCTCACACATCTCACTCTGCTTCTCCCTCCTTT